>NC_071119.1:22547500-22702500 GCF_024256425.1 Clarias gariepinus
GTGAGGATACACACAGCGTTCAACACTTTTCCATTAATTGATGGTAACCAGCAGCAGCGGTGACAAAGAAATGTGAAACGCTAAACACTGCAGAAGGAACACGAACACACACACACACACACACACACACACAGACTTCCCTCTGAGAGAACACACACCCGTAAACTGTCGAACTTGTTTCCTGCCGTTTATTTTTTTCCATAGGCTTCATCACCTGCACTCGTCTGTTTCTGCATTCCTCTCTCTCTCTTTATTTAAACTCAGAAGACGACACATGGTGTCTATTTCAACCACACGTTCGTTCATCTCCCAACTCTATTCTTTTCCTGCCTCTCCCGTTTCTCTTCTGCGTTTCTCATCATCATCATCTTCTCTCCCTCGCTTTCTCTCTTTGTTCTTCATCCCTCACCTCGTCTAATGCCTTTTCTCCTCCATTTTACTCTCCTCCTTTCCTCGTCTTGTACGAACTCCCTTCACTCCTCCTCTTCCGTTTTTTCCCCTCCTTGCCTGATTCACTCTTCCTTTATCCCTTCCATCTTCTCCCGTCCATTCCTTCCCTCCACGTCTTTTCCACTTCTATTCTTTTCTCCTTTTCTTCACTCCTCACCCCTCTTTCTCGACTTCTTTCTCCTCTCATCCTCTGTCTTGTGATCTGCTCTACATCTCAGCTGTGGTCGCTTAAGTTCGGATCGTGCACTCTGGAGTTCCCTCGGTCCTAAACGTCGCCTTTAAGGGCTGTTCTATGTCCGTCTGGCGCGTCCCAACATGGAGGACAAAACCTTAATCTTACTCAGAAACATTTAAAACATTACATTAATGCGATAGAAAGCCTTAATAAAGTGCACTAATGTGACAGTGTACACTTACTGTGTGTGTGATGTAATCTGGTGCAAGTGTGTCAGGTATGTTTCCTGTGTGTGTGTGTGTGTGTGTGTGTGTGTGTGCGCGCTGTGACACACTCACCTGTCCTCCTGAGGGAGATTCTCGGGACTCCGCTCTTCCGCTGCCTACAAAACACACACACACACAAACACACACACACACTTTATTCACACCCTGTACAGGTACACGCATCCATTAACACACTCTGCAATCTGCACATTTTAGTAGAGATGAAACCGTTTCCATGGAAACACCATGATGTCGCTTTTGTGTTGTGTTTGAAGAACACAACTTAATAATAAGAATAAGATTACCATTATTATGTTTTTCACAGTTATTAGAAAGTGCGGTTAGGTGTAAAAAAAAATATATAATATATATTTTTTAAATAATAATAAAAAAATGACTGACAGGTAAACGCCAAATATGGCAAAATGTATTTAAGGAAAATTATATACTGTATATATATATATATATATATATATTTATATTTATATATATATATATACTGTATATATATATATATATATATATATATTAATATATTTTAGATTTACTATATTTTAAGTATCAAATAATTTATATTTATTATATTTTATACATTATATATTTTAGATTTACTATATTTTAAAGTATTAAATACTTTTTATTAAAATAAATTATAAGTCTTCCCTCTGAGAGTTATTGGCTAAAATTAATATAATTTAATTATATACCTATACTATATAATATATTTTTTTCTGGAAATAAATAAACAGGTGCTTCTCCATCAAATTATAAATTACCATTAATTATTTAAAAATCTTGAGTCAGTGTAACTCAATAAGTGTTCATTCATATAATATATAATATATATATATATATAAGTAATAAAAATAAGAAATAATAAGAAATAAATAATAAAATAATAAATAATAAAAAGCTATTATAAAAAGTTAATTAATAAAAAGATGAATAAAAAAATTATAATAAATTTTTTAATACATACAGACACTCCAAAATAAGTTTAGTTATTAAGTTATTTGTTTAGCTACAAATTAAGTTATCACCAACTAATAGATAGTTTTTTTTAATTGCCAAAATCAGTGGGTCATAATCAGTCAGAACTGATGATGATAATTAAAAAACTAAATCATAAAACACTATAATAAACACTGAACTTATTAAAAACGAATATAAACAAGCACAGAAACATTTCCACAAAACACTGATAAAAGTGTTTCCCTTCTTAAAACACCCAAATAATAAACGAACCACAGCAGTGTGTAAAATAAAACACAACTCTGCGCTTTGCCACACCAGAACAATGCATTCGGGTTAAACTGGAAAAACAACTACCACTAAATACAAAAAGAAAAAAAAAGGCACCGCAAACGACAGTCAAATTAAAAAAAGGGGAAATTTCCATCACGGCTCGGTGTGGTCGTCCCCGAAGCCACAACGCAAACAGAGCAGCCGAGTGATCATCATACACACACACACACACACGGCCTGAAACAACACTGGAACAACACTGACTGCTTACAGAAACACCACGTCTACTGTTCACTCAGCTGGGGCTCATCCACACGATAAATCAACACTGATATCGGATATTATTGTCTTAATGGTTTGTTTTTCTCCCAGAAATAAAACTGCAATCAGCTGATGATGATGATCTCAGAGTTTTAATACGTTTTTCACGTGTCAAATCTAAATAAATCTTTTTAAGACGATATTTCCGCCTATGATCAGCTATCATCCGGATCACCAGAATGAGATCAACTCCACCTCGAGCTCATTTGTATAATTAATACATGTTACCTGCAACTTCCTCTAGATTGAAACAAATTAACAAAGAATCTCCTCACAGCGGCGCCGATATAATACGAGGAAACTGCGGGAAAGTTAGGAAATAGATAACAGGCTAAGTTGTATAACACATTTCATCTTTCGGCCAAATAACTCTTTTGCAAAACAGAAAAAAAATATATTGTGAATATTATGAATATAAACTACAAAGGATATACCAGGCGAAGCTAAAACACATGTTATGTAGCGAAAGTGATGTGAAAGTAAGCACGAACAGCGATGTGCGGGTCCAAGTAGCGTTTGCAAATATCGCGGTGGACTACAACAGCGCTACCACCAAAGACCCAACATATAGTTTTCACGTTTTGCAACAGTATTCGTTCTAAAAAATTTGCGGATTCGGATCATCCGGAAATCGCTGCACTCGAATGCTGCCACTTGACCCTCTAACTGGGTTAAACAGAATTTTTTTTTTTCAAAAAGTTTCTATTAATCAGATGCTCATGCGAACATGTAGCTAATTCCACGACACAGAGATGCTACACGGACGCCACACTCCTGTTAGGACGTGGCAACTTAATGTTTATGGAACGAGTCTCTAGTTTCAGTGCTTCCTAGCAGTCGGAACCAAAGCTTGAAATTTTGTCTGTCTTTGTAACATGACATATTTGTTATTAAGTTGTTACCGAGCGTTACACAAAAACGTTGTGACGTTTCATAAAAAGAAAACAACTGTAAATGTTGGAATTGTAATATTTATATTTACATTACTAGTCAAAAGTTTGGACACACATTCTAATTCAAAATTCTGTATTTAGTAATATATTCGTCACAGTTCAGTAAGTCTACGACTTAGGAACATCCGAGTTACGAATTTTAGCAGATCCTACAAACAAACCGCGGATCAACGCGGATCAATTTGTAGACGCAACCAAATCGAGGAACCTGTGTGATTGTTTTTAATTTATGCTTGACACACTGTATACTCATGGCAACGCTGTTTAAGACTCACTTTATCGGACTTACGAACGAATCCGACTTACAAGGGTGTTCACAGAATGGAACTCGTTCGTAAGTTGGGGACTTACTGTACCGGATTTATATATTTTTTTCAAAACTATAAAATAATGCATTTGGAATTTACTTAAATAAATAACAACAACAACGACAACAGTCAGCTGTTATTGTAAGACAGTGAGGTCAGCTGTTCTGGAACAGTTCACAAAGCACGATGAAATTGTCTCACATGAAAACCTTCTCAGGAAAGCAAGACCAAAACATACCTCTGCTGCAGAGGAGACGTTCATTTAGAGCCACCAGTTACATCAGAAATCACCAATTAACAACCAGCACCTCAGATAAGCGCCGTTATGAAGCTTTACAGAGCAGATGTAGCAGATACTGTACATCTCAATATCAACCGTTTCAATTTGTAAGAGATTATTGGATATTTTGGACGCCTTCAGCATTGTAGAAAGAAATAACAATTCAAAAACATGGAATTAGAAAAGCTGTGTGTCAAAATTTGTGATTACTTAAGGACAAGCACAAGTACGCTTGTAATATGGTTTTAATAATATGTTTTTATTGCATATATGAATCAACGAGCCACTTGTTGTGACGGATGTGGCGCAAAAACATGATCTAACACAACACTGTTATCTTTGGGTTTGATCACATTTGGGGCAAAAGTAAAGTTTCTTTATCGGTGTATCTCAGGGGATAAGATCATAGTTCTGAGATGTCGTCACCATGAACGAGGGGGGCGTGGCGTTTTTTATTGACACTCTGTCAAAACATAGTGCTGTTCCACTACACTGGAAAAAAAATCTTGTGAATCCTGTGTGTGTGTGTGTGTGTGTGTGTGTGAGACAAACCTGTGATGGTAGTAGTAAATCTGCATCTTCGGCTTGCCAGACTTCCACAACGCTGGACATGTGACTCAATGCTTCAGGAGTTAACGAGAGAAAGAATTATTAATAATAATAATAATAATTATCATTATCATAATGATGATAAAGTCTGATGAGATGAAAAATGCAATAAGGATGAAAAGTAGCACATAATACTGCAAAACTAAATTTTACATTGTAAAAACACAACAGTGCAAATTAGTTCTAAATGATCCTGAAAACAGCACACACACTATCACTCTCACATAGACACACACACTTTAACACACTCTCACTATTTGGCAAGAGAGCATAATGCTATTATGTTAACAGCAAAAATGCTATTTATTTAAAAAAAAAAAAAATAATCATACGAACAGCACACACACACACACACACACACACACACACACACACTCTCTCTCTATCTTTATCACAGACTTCACTTTGTTGAGTTTCACTATTTGGCAGGACAGCATTATGATATACGTATATACTGTAGAAACATACAGTACAAATCATTTCTAAATGAGCATAAAAATAGTGCGCACACAGACACACTTACCATTTGGCAAGAGAGCAGTATGATCTAATATACTGTTAAAACAAAGTGCAAATAATGCTATTTATTTCTAAACAATTATAAGAACAACACATTTTTGCTGAGTCTCACTATTTGGCAAGAAAGCATTGTGATCCTATATACTGTAAAAAAAAAAAAACAGGTCATACATTTGCTAAACAAGCTACTTATCTTAAAATTATTATAAAGCAGCACACAAACACACACACACACACACCTTCTCGCTCTTTAACAGACACTTATTTTTGCTGAGTCTCACTATTTGGCAATGATTTTTGATCTTACATACTGTAAAAACAAACAGTGTATATAACACTACTTATTTCTAAATAATCATAAAAACAGCACACACTCCTCTCTGCTGAGTCTCACTCACTATTTGGCAAAAAAACATTATGATCTTATATACTGTAATCACAAACAGTACAAATAATTTCAAAATGATCATAAAAACAGCACACACACTCCTCTCTCTCACACACACATACACTCATCTTTGCTGAGTCTCACTATTTGGCAAGAAAGCATTATGATCCTATATACTGTAAATACACAGGTTCATTCATTTCTAAATGATCATAAAAACAGCACACACTCTCAGATTTTGCCGAGTCTCACTATTTGGCAAGAGAGCATTATGATCTTCCATACTGTAAAGACAAACAATGCAAATAATTTCTAAATGATTATAAAAACAGCACACGTACTCGCTCACTCTCTCACACACACACACACCCCATTTGGCATGAGAGCAGTATGATCTAATTTACTGTTGAAACAAACAGTGCAAATAAGGCTATTTATTTCTAAATAATCATACAAACAACACACACACACACTCACTCACTCTATGTTACTCTATGTCACTTACTCTACTCATCTTAGCTGAATCTCACTATTTGGCAGGAAAGCCTTAAGGTCCTATATACTGTAAAAACAAACAATGCAAATAATTTCTAAATAATCGTAAAAACAGCACTCTTTTCCTCTCTCTCTCTCTCTCTCACACACACACAAGCGTACACACACAGCCTTTTTTCTTGACACACATTTATCTTTGCAGAGTCTCACTATTTGGCAATTATTTATGATCTTACATACTGTAAAAACAAACAAGGCTATTTATCTCTAAATTATCATGAAACAGCACACACACACACACTTTCTCTCTCACTTTAACACACTCATCTTTGCTGAGTCTCACTATTTGGCAAGAGAGCATTATGATCTTGCATACTGTAGAGACAAACAGTGCAAATAATTTCTAAATGATCATAAAAACAGCACACGTACTCGCTTGCTCTCTCTCTCTCTCACACACACACACACACACACACACACACACACACCATTTGGCATGAGAGCTGTATGATCTAATTTACTGTTGAAACAAACAGAGCAAATAAGGCTATTTATTTCTAAATAATCATACAAACAAGACACACACACACACACACACACACACTCATCTTTGCTGAGTCTCACTATTTGGCAGGAAAGCCTTACGATCCTATATACTGTAAACACAAACAATGCAAATAATTTCTAAGTAATCGTATAAACAGCACACACACACACACACACACACAGCCTTTTTTCCTTTTTAACATACACACATCTTTTCTGAGTCTCACCATTTGGCAAGAGAGTATTATGATCTTGCATACTGTAAAAACAAACAGTGCAATTTTTTTCTAAACGATCAGCACACACACACACACACATACACACACCCTTTCGCTCTCTTTAACACACATTTATCTTTGCAGAGTCTCACTATTTGGCAATTATTTATGATCTTACATACTGTAAAAACAAACAAGGCTATTTATCTCCAAAAGATCATGAAACAGCACACACACACACACACACACACACACACCATTTCTCTCTCACTTTAACACACTTCTCTTTGCTGAGTCTCACTATTTGGCAAGAGAGCATTATGCTCTAACACACTGCAAAAACAAACAATGCAAATAAATAATGCTATTTATTTCTAAATGATCATAAAAACAGCACACACACTCTTTCTCTCTCTCTCTCACACACACACACACACTCTGATGTGACTCTGCAGTTCTCACTATTTTCCAATAGGTCAGTTGCAGCTGCCAAAGGCCTGTTTAATATCACATAAAACCACAGACTTCAATCCCAAAACCCCAAACACGCATCAGAAGTGTGAATTATTGCCCTAAAATATTAAACTTCATCATTATTTTGGTGTGAATGAAGCTGTAAACCTGCCCTGCACATTGAACTTTCTGTTGCATATTGACACAGGAAATGGTGCCAAAAAAGGAGCACCTCAAAAATACACACACACACACACACACTGAGCAGGTCCTGAAGCTATAATGCTATGCTTTTAAGAAATTAATGTTGTACATTACAGAACATAATTAAATAAAAGAGAGAGAGAGAGAGCTCTTTGGCTGCTTGTCAGATGGAGCTCTGTATTTTTTTTTTTTCTCCCTCTCTTCCGACATTATGTTTCTCAAAATTACAAAAAAAATAAAAACCCTTATGGTGTGTAAAACATCTCCGGACCTGTTAGCTGAGCATCTCCACGCTGTAAAAACCTCAACAAGATGTGTAACACTCCGAACAGGACGTTAATTCCCGACGCTCCGTGCTGGGACTCCCTCTGCGCCGCCATGCTAACTAAGCTAATCAGGCTAACAGCGCTAGCACGGCTAACACTGTTTCCTACAGCCACACGGCTTCGCTTTCTCTCTCTCTCTCTCACACACACACACACACACATTTTTTCCTCTCATGGTTGCCAGATGAGAGATAAACCATAAACCATAATATCATTTTATTTAAGGTTTAAACTTTACACAAACAGCATAACATGCTAATGCTAAAAACAAGCTGCAGTGTTTAACTTCAGGATCAAATCAGATTAAATGCACTAATCCTACTCTAATAAACTTCAAATCTTGTTTCAAGACAACATGGCCATAATATGATCATAGTGTTGTTGTTTTTTGTTTTTTTTAATAGCCATTTTACACCAATAAGGATTAGATGAGATTATATAATAATAATAATCCAGGAAATACTAATCTGGGTTTTGTTAATCTGGGGTTGATTTTTGAGTTTACAAATACATACAATTTATGCATCAACCCTGCCCTGTAAAACATCATCAAAACAATTTTTATTTAATCCTAGTTTTAGTTCACGTTAGCCATTTTACAAATGAGATTAGATTACGACTAATCCAGCATTAGTTAATCTGGGGGTAATTTTTGATTGTTCAACTCTTGCTTGCAGAAGTTTACATGTGTTGAGTAACATGTAACATGTGATTAGAATAAACTGATTAACATCAACTGTTGTTTAAAAACATTGTTAACTGCAATTCAGCAGTAATTTAAACCTAGTTGTAGTTTACTTTTAAATAAATGAAGTATTTTACACCAACAAGGACTAGATTGGAAGAAATTATCTATAATCCAGGATTTGTTAATCCGTGATTTATTTAGGATTTTAATACTCTGGCTAAATCTTTAATTTTGCACATGCTAAAATGTGTCAAGTAACATGTAACATATGACTACAATAAAATAGTATGTGCTACAGTACCGTAAAGTAAAGGAATCCGGGAAATACTAATCTGGGTTTTGTTAATCTGGGGTTGATTTTTAAGTTTACTCTCTTAAACATTGTCTTACATCTTTAGCTTTACAGCGGTTAAAATATGTCAATAAAGTGATTAACATAAACCATTGAGGTAAATTATAATTAACTTCTACCAGGATCAAAATTTAAATTTATGCATTAACCCTGCCCTGTAAAACATCATCAAAACAATTTTAATTTAATCCATTAGTTAATCTGGGGGTCATTTTTGATTGTACAACTCTTGCTAAATGTTTCGCTTGCAGAAGTTTACATGTGTTGAGTAACATGTAACATATGATTACAATAAACTGATTAACATCAACTGTTGAGGTAAATTATAATAAACTTTAACTTTTACCAGGTTTAAATCTAACTAAAAGCATTAACTCTGCTCTGTCAGACTTTAAACCTTGTTTAAAAACATTGTTAACTGCAATTCAGCTGTAATTTAAACCTAGTTGTAGTTTACTTTCAAATAAATAAAGTATTTTACACCAACAAGGACTAGATTGGAAGAAATTATCTATAATCCAGGATTTGTTAATCTGTGATTTATTTAGGATTTTAATACTCTGGCTAAATCTTGAATTTTGCACATGCTAAAATGTGTCAAGTAACATGTAGCATATGACTACAATAAAATAGTATGTGCTACAGTACCGTAAAGTAAAGGAATCCAGGAAATACTAATCTGGGTTTTGTTAATCTGGGGTTGATTTTTGAGTTTACTCTCTTAAACATTGGCTTAAATTTTTAGCTTTTCAGCGGTTAAAATATGTCAATAAAGTGATTAACATAAACCATTGAGGTAAATTATAATTAACTTCTACCAGGATCAAAATTCAAATTTATGCATTAACCCTGCCCTGTAAAACATCATCAAAACAATTTTAATTTAATCCTAGTTTTAGTTTACGTTAGCTATTTTACAAATGAGATTAGATTACTAATAATCCCGCATTAGTTAATCTGGCATTCATTTTTAAATGTATGTTTAGCTTGCAGAAGTTTACGTGTTAAGTAACATGTAATATATGATTAAAATAAACTGATTAACATAAACCGCTGGATAAAATATAATTAACTTTTACCACAGTTAAAGTCAAATGTATGCAATAACCCTGCTCTGTCAAACTTTAAACTCGGCTTTAAAATTTGTATTGTACTCCGGCTATAATTTAATCCTAGTTTTAGTTTACATTAGCCAGTTTACACCAATAAGGATTAGACCAGATTAGATTACTGATCATTTAGGATTTGTTAATCTGGGATAAATTTTTGATCGTGAAACTCTTGCCAAATGTGTAGCTTTACAGAGGTTAAAATGTGCCATGTAGCATAAGACATGATTACAATAAACTGATTAACATTAACCTTTGAGATAAATTATAATAACTGTAAACTTTTACCAGGATTAAATAAAAATGTATGCATTATGCTTGCTTTGTCAGACTTTCAACCTTGTATCAAAACAATGGTAATTGCACTCTGGCCATAATTTAATCCTAGTTTTAGTTTACATTAAGCCGTTTTAAACCAATAAAGATTAGATCAGATTATCTGATATTATTATATCAGATTGTCTGATTTAAAACAATGACCATTGTTAAAAGCGCTATATAAATAAATTTGAATTAAATAGATAGCCCAGGGATTACTAATCCAGGTTTTGTTAATATGGGATTTATTTTTAATTTTACTCTCTCAAACTCTGGCTTAAATCTTTAGCTTTACAGAGGTTAAAATGTGTCGAGTAACATATAGCATATGATTAAAACAAATTGATAAACATAAACCATTGAGGTAAATTATAATTAACTTTTACCAGGATTAAATCCAACTATAAGCATTAACCCTGCACTGTCAAACTTTAAACCTTGTTTCAAAACAATGTTAATTGCAACTCAGCTGTAATTTCACACCAACAAGGTCTAGATTAAAAGAAATTATCTCTAATCCGGGATTTGTTAATCTGTGATTTATTTAGGGTTTTAAAACTCTGGCTAAATCTTTAAAATATAAATAAAAAAACTTTTTTTTTAAATGCACTATTAACTTCAGCTTTTACTTATCCATAAAGTCTAAACAAGGTTTCAGTTTTACATACATTAAACATACTGAGTTGCACCAACAATTTATTTTCATGTAAGATTTGTTAATAAGCACTTTATTTTTACATAGATATATTGATTTGTTAGAAAGCACTGATTTTTTTTAGGTATCAAGAATCATTTCAATAGTAGTAGTCCACACAGGGACTTGTACAATGGAAACTCCACATAATCTATGATTAATAAAAAATGCATCAGGAATGTGCTGCTATTTAGTGGAACACATGTATAATCATTTGTATTTATATGTTTTCTTTAAGGATGTTTGATTAATGTTTATGGAAGGAGTCTCCAGTGTCAGCGCTTTCTATTAGTATCAGTAAGTTCTCGGTCACAGGAATTTGTGGTTTCCACTTTGTTTATAAGTAATTACATGGTGCATGTTTTTTTCTTTATTAGATTAAATTAAAAATTAAATCTTCCAAAAGCGAAGACTTTTGGAAGATGGCCTGGTGTCAAGAAGGGCAGCAAAGAAGCCACTTCTCCTCAAAAAAAACATCAGGGACAGATTGATCTTCTGCAGAAAGTATGGTGAATGGACTGCTGAGGACTGGGGCAAAGTCATATTCTCCGATGAAGCCTCTTTCCGATTGTTTGGGGCATCTGGAAAAAAGCTTGTCCGGAGAAGAAAAGGTGAGTGCTACCATGAGTCCTGTGTCATGCCAACAGTAAAGCGTCCTGAGACCATTTATGTGTGGGGTTGCTTCTCATCCAAGGGAGTGGGCTCACTCACAATTTTGCCCAAAAACGCAGCCATGAATAAAGAATGGTACAAAAACACCCTCCAACAGCAACTTCTTCCAACAATCCAACAACAGTTTGGTGAAGAACAATGCATTTTCCAGCACGATGGAGCACCATGCCATTTGGCAAAAGTAATAACTAGGTGGCTCAGGGACCAAAACGTTAAAATTTTGGGTCCATGGCCTGGAAACGCCCCAGATCTTAATCCCATTGAGAACTTGTGGTCAATCCTCAAGAGGCGGGTGCATGGACAAACAAAAACTCACTAATTCTGACAAATTCCAAGAAGTGGAGATTTATGAAATTATGAAAGAATGGGTTGCTATCAGTCAGGATTTGGCCCAGAAGTTGATTGAGAGCCCAGTCGAATTGCAGAGGTCCTGCAAAAGAAGGGCCAATACTGCAAATACTGCCTCTTTGCATAAATGTTATGTAATTGTCGATAAAAGCCTTTGCAACATATGAAGTGCTTGTAATTATATTTCAGTACATCACAGAAACAATTGATCTAAAAGCAGTTTAGCAGCAAACTTTGTGAAAACTAATATCTGTGTCATTCTCAAAACCTTTGGCCATGACTGTACATAATTATGTCATTGTATTGTAATTCTATTAAAATTTAATTACAGCAAGACATTAGTTTTTTTTCCTCCAACCTGGCAACCAAGATGAAGCAAAAGACATATTTGCAGGGTTGCCAGTTTGAGCTTTTCATGCACATATTTACTATTTATAGCCCAACTGGAATGTACAAATGGTCTTAAGCATAGCTATTGTTTTTTATCAGCAAAAGTTTCGGTGTACGTTATTTATCATTTGTGTATTAAATAGAATACGAGATGACTTTTGTTAATGACTATTAAATTTGCTTTGGGTTTATAATTAGCCGTGAAATCTGCAATTTGAAAACACCCACCCTGGCAACTTTGTGTTGCTGAGTCTGTGCGCCCACTACAGTCCATATCACAACTGTATCACATATCACAGCAGTTTATCACAACCGTTACACTCAAAGACACAAAGTGTCTGTCCCACTCCGATTGCTTTTTGTAAACCTCCAAAATAATGTTTAAAGTGTGACCTGATTGACACAAGACTGTGCAACAGCCTACATTTATAACTTATTCACACATTATTTATGCATTAGACTAGAATTAAATCTGAAATATTATACTACTATAAAACACACTGACAAATGTGTGTGTGTGTTCATGGAACAAGTGTATTTACAGACCAAAATAATTAACGAATGTACAAAACATACAAGTATAGAACAGAACAAAAGTCCAACATTACAGACTGTTTAGCAAAAAGCAAAAGTTTTACCCAGAATTCATTTCACCATACACTCTTCTGAATCTAAACTTCCTTTTTTTTATTTTTTGAAGCTAAATATAACGTGTGTTTTTTTAAATTATTCTTAAATTTCTTTCTTTGCATTCAACATCAAAGGTTGTGTGATAACCTGGAAAGCTATACTATATAATATACAATATAAGTTGAGGGAATTATATTGGTTTTAGTCTCATAGATCTTAACTTTAGAAAGGGAATTCACCATATACAAACAAATTCACCCAAAGAAATAGAGCGCGCTTTGTATTTACAGATACTTCCTTGGACAGAATTTGAATAAGTTATAAATAACATGCATTTGCATAGTGTGTGTGTGTGTGTGTGTGTGTGTGTGTGTATAAGGTCAATCCAGGTAGTCAAAGTCTTCTGGAATCTCGAAGGCTTTATCCAGTCGATTATCATCCAAGCTGAATTTTTTCTTGGCCCATGATTTGATAGCAAACACGTTATCTAGAAAAGATAAACAGATACTTGAGTTGCGTTCAAGTCAAACCGGGATTTTTTATTGCGCAGAATAACAGAACACAGTTCTGAGAGTAAATAACTCCTTTATGTCCCTATATAATCTCCTCACTAATGCTTGTATTCCAGTGTTTCACTAGTGCTTGGACACCATCAAGGTAAAACGTTTTCCCTGTACGCCAGAGCCATGATTGGACTGGACTGCTTGTCTGACTCACATCTGAAACACTGGCCTCCCAGGAACTCCTTTACATGTGGAAATGGCTTGAAGCGAGGTCAGGACTGTACAGGCGGATGAGCCGAGTTCCTGTTACGTGCAAGCGGTGTTGGTGAATGATTGTGTACAGTTTACCACGTCTCTGTCTTCCGCAAACTGACAAGTTATCTGTCAATTTTTAAGAATCAGGCGTTCCACTCACTGAATGTTCACGCAGTAGGCTTCCTTGACCGGAATCGTCATACACGGACGTAATGCACTGCGGTTAAGAGCTTGACGTCCTTAAAGTCTAAGTTTTAAAGTCCCGGTTTGACTTGAACACCCCTCATACATTACTGGAATTTTTACTAAATATTATCCGTGATGAGCTCATAAACATAAACACAAGTGAATGAAGTCGGGAGGAATCAGTTCACCGACCAGGTAGAATAGTCTCCAAATTTAATAAATAAATAAATAAACAAATAAACCCAATGTACTGCAGACGTCCTGTAATATATACCGTAATAATCACTCAATCCCACATCGAACACAAGTTTACCAGAGCTTCTCCTAAAATGAAAATAGGACCAAGTCAGAAAGGGCGTGTTAAAAACAATATTGGAATTTGCCAAGCCGAGAGCCTCAGGAGAAACCGCACCTGCGAACCTACACCCACTAATTACCACCTGTAATGAACAAAAGTCGAATTGTGAATGACACTACGAGATCTGATGTTCCTTTTAAAATCCCCACACAAGATTTAAAGAGAACAGAAAAGCTAACCATAACGTTAATCCAAAAAAAAAAAAAAAAGGTGATATCTTGGTTCGATAAGTAATACCTTACTCCTTAGTAACCGTACACCTTAAAACACTCAGGAATAACCAATTGCCTTAAAAGATACAGTCCGTTAATCTTTTCAACATCTGCATGGAATCATTGCAATGCAATTGCTTTTATTGAATAGCTTGAGTGAAACCAGATGTTTACTTTGGCCCTTCAGTTTTCAAGTGCGGATCCACACAAAGGCAGCAGCAAAGGAATCCAAAAACAACTGGTGAAAATCGTCAGTTGCACGTCAGTTAAGGGATATTATAATAATAATAATAATAATAATGATAATAATAATAATAAAAAGAAAATCTTCCAAGGATCTGAAGATACCCTGGAGGCTGTTAAGTCCATCAAGGAAGAAATGGAAAGCACATGGCATGACCCAAAGTCTGACGAATGCGTGAAGAAGGAAGTAGAACTCCAACTTTTTCAGCCAGCACAGGAACACTACCATCCTGAATGTGAAACATGGTGGTGGGAGCATGGTCAGATGTTTCTTATCGGCAAGAACTTGGGTACTTTCAAGATTGAGGGAAGGATGGATGGAGCCAAGCACATCTGGAGAAGAACCTGATGAAATCTGTAATAATGGTTCTAATGACATGCCAATGACCAAAGCAACCATGACTCCATTGCTGGCTAGAAACGAGGGGGATGTACTGTATGTATATCGTGGGAAAGATCCAGTTGTCATGGTAACTAAGGAATCTTTCCAGTTTAAAAATTTTGCAGGATTTTATGTTGTGCAGCGGAAACTTACCAGTCCATCTGGACACGGCTTCCTTCGCCGTAACGTTCTCCTTACCTACAGAAACACATCAGTGCTCAGGATTAGTGTTTATTTTACCCTATTAACTATTAAATCCACTGTATTTTCATTGTATATTAAATCAAGCACAATGATTTGTTCAAGTGTGACTCAGAGTTACGATGCACTTCATCTGTAATTCGACTGAGATTCTGAACAATGTTGGCTTTCGAACAAACGTTAAACCTCAAAGATATTACACTTGAGGCCAAAAGTATTAAGACAGAACGGGCCAGATATTGAAGTTCTCACGAAACAGGGAATGCCACTAATTAGCTTAAAGCTATCTGGCTGAAGATTTGTGCTAATTAACTGAGAAACTAGTAAAAAAAACAGTTTATTCTGACAGTGATATTCAGATTCTGGAAATCCTCTTCTGTGCAGGTTCCTCTGGAAGTGATCAAGCTGGCATGGGTTGAACGAGTGACACCAGAGTACTGAAAACATGTTTTTGACGCTACGTCTAGTAAGATCCAGCAGGTTTTGAAGGATAAATTATTTCATAATGAATATAGATTGTTAGATAGTAATTCCATTGCATAAAACAGCAATTTATCCTCATTACTGAAAAAAAAAAACTAAAAAATGCCAATAAATACCTAAATTTTACTTTTGTAAAATACAAGTACAGGGTGATTCACTCGAAAGAGGCCCTGAATATTCTGTAATAACTCTCACTATGATGAAGCAATCTGAACGAAACACTGTACAATGTGCCCCTCAGTGTATTAAGCTTCGATCACGTAGGGATGATCGTGAATCGGATCGATAACATAGGCTTTTCTAACGATATGGAGAAAAGAGTCAGATACTGTCACTGGTTCCTTTATGTTCAGGAACATGGAGCCCGACATCTAAATGTGTTGAACAGAAAACGGAAATCACTTCCAGCCTCACATGTAATGCAATCGGTTACATATAGGTCACGGTATTTAGCGTATTGTTTTTTTTGTTCAGATTGCTTCATCATAGCGAGAGTTATTACAGAACATTCAGGGCCTCTTTTGAGTGAATCACCATGTAGTAATTATAATAATGATAATAATAACATAATAATGATAATAATAATAAGATAAACAAGAAGAAGAACAAACATCAATAACTAAAATTCATTTTAAAATCCTTCTCTTTTATTTTGGTCTTTTGTTCTTTACATTTTTCAAATTTTAACTTTTTGTAGATTTATGAAAAAAAATATATGGTTGACAAATAAAACAGTAAAATGATCAAAAATATTGTAACTATTATTAAGGACAATTTTGTTTATTTTACTATTTAAATATTACTGTTTTAATATAATATATTTTATGTATTACAATAATAAATACTATTTTAGTAATATATATGTAACTTTATAATTTACCTTTATATTTTAAAATTATATATAAATAATTATTTATAAAGATACAGTGCAGTTTATAACATTTTGTCCTACTTCTGAGATACATTCTTAATTTAAAGCTTTAAATTGTTTCTATTTATCGCCAATATAACAATTTAGCTTCTTCCTGTAGCTTGAAATAATGAAATTAATTTATTTAGTAACCATTTAAGGCCTAAATGTTCACCTTATATTTGTTTTATCATAATCTCATGAAAACCAATCATACACAACATATTTTATTATTTACGCGTAATTATGTTTTTTTCTCTTATGCACTTTATATAAAAAATAATTCATACTTTATATATCATTTCACTGCATATCAGTGTGTATGTAACAAATTAAATTTTAAACTTCGATATTCAAGACTTGTAGAGTTGGAACTTCTTTCAGGCCTAAAGCACAGACCTGCCTCTCTTCCACCTGACTAAACAGCACATTATTATTATTATTATTATTATTATTATTTGCTTGTTGTTGACTGACTGTGGTGACGGTAGTTAGGTGTTCTAGTGCGAGGCTTTAGATGAGGACAAGTCGAGACAAGCTGTAGCTCGGATCGATATGGCGTCACCTGACGACTGATTTCGTCGTCCTGGAGAGCCTGGAACACAAACACTTCAGCTGTCTTAATGTGTGTTTAGATCTTCAGCTTCTATAGTAACTTTCTATAGACACGAGTGCCATGTGACGGCTAAAGGGTGCTGATGGCTGATGTAGGCGTGCGAGACGTCTATAGATTAACCTGCGATAGTTATTAAGATATGAGAGAAGGACTCTTGGTACTGAGACTTAACTGGGTAACTGGGACTCGACTGGGTAACTGGGTCATGGTAAAGCGAGTCATTTCACATATGAACTCATTCCTTTCATCGTAACCCCGATAATCAGGCAAAAGCACAAAAGAGCGTTACGGAAAATGATGGAAAAAAAAAAAAAAGAGAAAGAAAGCGAGTGTGTGAGAAAGTGATTAGGTGACATTAACGCAGAATTAATTACTCACATTACCATTGATCATTTTCCCCCCTGGTCATTATCAACTCCATAAATAGCTTTTGAAGATTATATACACTACGAGACAAAATACAGGTACTATATAGCTATACATTTATGTCTAGACTCCCTGAAATGTTGTGAAATCGTTTTATTTCAATTTTTGTTTATGGCGAAAGCAACAGAAAAGGCAGCAGAAAGTGAAGAGTTACACGGGTGTGGTTGACGTGACATCATCCATGTGTCTGACCTTGTTTCTGCGCTTTGTTTGATTAAAAGAGTAAATACAGGGCGGCGCAAGCCTTCGCTAAACACATGGGTTACATAAGAACCAGGTGACAAATTAAAAATAAATAAATAAAATTCAAGCGTGTTAGCCAGTAAGGTGTCGTGCCCTCACGAGCCAGCACATTCTACAAGTATGCACTAGTGTGAAAGATAGTGGGGCTCATTTTGACCTCGGCCACGCCCATAACCACAGAAAGGATTCACTCAGGTAGTCCCAGACTTACGAACATTTGAGTTACAAATTTCCTTAGAAGCAGCTCACATGTACTGCAGTGCACCAGATACCAAGTTTTACAATCATATACAATATTTTCAGTGTGTAAGTGAATGTAGAAAATGTCCAAAATCCGGTATATTGTGTGTGTAAGTGTGTGTGTGTGTGCACGCAGGAGAAATTGGCCCCAGTGGTTTCAATAAATCAGCTTCGAGACAGAACGCTCATTTCCTTAGGTGTGGTCACAGTTTTTGGCAACATGATGTCAGTGTGGAAAAAGGGGACAGAGACTTAGTCGAGTGGACTGGTACTCACCTTGTCAGAGTTAAGAACAAATCTGACTTATGAACGTGCTCCCGGGACAAAATTCATTCGTAGGTCAGGGACTACCTGTATCCTGTATAAAGAGTCACAGGGGGGCCTGGAGCCTATCGCAGGATAAATCTATTCTTTCACTCATGACAACTTTTAAATCTGTCGCTTCTGCGGAATTTTTGAACTTCATCTGTGTTCCCGCGTACTCACGCATTTCCTCCACCACCTCCGGGTCACACTCCTTATATTTCTCCAGCTCGCCACGCAGGGATTCCCTCTGCTGTCTTAGAGACGTGAGCTCTTTATGAAGAGTCGCCCTTTCCTCCTAAAAACACACACACACACAAGCCTGTGAGAATAATCAATCAATCAATCAATTAATTAATTAAACTCACAGTACTAACTTTATAATAAGTCAATTCTTAGAAAAAATATTTTAAAGACTGAAAATACATGTTTAGCTTGTTTTTTTTTATCTCTTCATTAAAGTAAATAAACCAGAAATTGCTATGTAGTAAAGTAAACAAAATGCATTAGAGGTTCGTCATATCAGATAGATAGATAGATAGATAGATAGATAGATAGATAGATAGATAGATAGATTCTAGATTAACAAAGTCTCTCACCCAGGAGTATTGATTTATTGAACCGTAATGAACTCAGTAGCACCAGGAGGGTATACCCTGGATGGGGTGCCAAACCAATCTGAAGAAGGAAACCCATAGACACGCAAACTCCACACACAGACCTGAGGTGGGACTCGAACCATCACCGCCTGGATGTGTGAGACCACAATGCTAACCACCACCCTACCACGCCTGTGGGAGCACACGCGGCATCATTTTAACTAGAAACAGACGTCCAAAGTCGGCTAGAATGCACATTTAAACGATACTTAAGAGCTCCTTTTAACCTTACATGGTCTTATAACTCTAACGACACAGTATCATGTATGTCACTCGCTGTAATCTGTAATCGCTCTATACAGTATATTTAGGTTGCACAGATTGCGACCTCTGGTGTCCAAACAGTGTAAGTGCATAATCAGATGCATAAAACAACAGAATGCTGTGTTCCAAGATACGCCGCTTTTGTGAAGTTTAGGGTAGTCCTGTTGAAAGTACCCGTTGTTGTCGGTTAAAGAGCTTGTAAAAAGAGTTCAAAGGTTCAAGCTAAAAAGAATCTGATCAGCTTTAATGTCATAATGTGATATTATTATTATTTCAGGTTAAAGCCCAGGTACGCCAGAACTCTCTGTCTAACTTATTAATACAAAGAAATGACATTCTGGAAGGTTGAGTATCTTACGCCTTGTTTACACAAAGTTGTCCTTCATTCGTCGTCGTCAGACAAATACACCCCCTGTTCCGTAATCGGAGAGTGAATCACAGATGAAGATTGAAAGATGAAGATTTGCCTTACAGCGACTCCAGCGTGTTCAAATTTACTTATACCACTTCAGCGGTGGAAATGTGAACTAATCCCAGTAAAAATATTTAGTTAATAAACATTTTCTAATTGATATCTATTGTGTTTGTTTACATTCAGCAAGTATCTTATTAGTATCTTATTTCGGAGTAGATTATTAAATCCAGCACATAACTGTTCATAACATCGCTTTTACTTAACATTTTGATTTTATTTATGGTGCAGGTTAAACTTCAGGCAGAAATCTAAGTACTGGAGAAGTTTAATTAAATTCTACACAGACAGTTTTGAGTGATGCTGTGACATAATCTGTCTAGACAGACATTCAGACAGAAATCTTGGGTCTTGGGTCCGCCAACATATGAAACGTAAAGATATCATTTAAAAAAAAAAAAGACAGTTCTGACCAACGTACAGACAAAACCTCTCTTTAATTCACTGTATATACTGTAGATTACTGTCAATTTCCTAATTGTCCTAAAGGCGTAAAAACTTTTGCACAGTAAATTCCTGCCTGATAATGTACAGTAAATCAATGTTGCAGGTGCCAACAAAAGATTTCCACTTCACCGTTAATCCCATTAGAGTACGTAAAAACACTGTATTGATGTTGATTAAGGATTTATCAGGGATTTAAAGGCCAAAGCTAAAACGTCTATATATATATTGACGGAAACTTTAAAGCATTTATGTAAGTCACTCTGGAGAAGGGCGTCTGCCAAACAACTAAATGTAAATATGTCACTGTTGTTGTTTTTTTAATTTTATCAATGAAAAAAAAACATTTGTTGTAATTGTTCTGATGGGTAAATCAAAGTTTTGCATTCTTTTCTTCAAATATAATCTTACACATTATTTCAACATTACTTCATCAAAAATAATCAATAATTAATAATCACAAGTGTCATACGTATAGAAAATACTGTTAGAACGAATAAACATTAGAATTTACAAATGCTACAACACACTGTGCAGTGTCAGTCCAAAGTTTAACCTTGTAGCAGCATTACAATAATATTATTTTAAATAGTCAGCACATACTGTATATTTGTATTATTTTTGTTTATTTTGTTTTGTTTACTTCGAATATATTTTTCTACATTTTTACAAACTGATCAGTTAGGAATAATTATTCCTTTTGCTCATCTGTATTAAATGATGCTAAATTAGGGCTGCAACTTACAACTATTTTGACAATTAAAAATAATCAATTGATAATTCGATTCAATTAATAATTAGATAATTTGATATTCTATTATTAATTGATTTATCTATCGATAATTTCGACAACTGATCAATTAATCGGATCATAAAATAACCGAAGATCAAAATACCTGATAATTAATTAATCAATTATTGAAACGATCGATTGATCAGCGGGCGATAGAATAGGCGAATAAACGGCTGTTCCGATAATCGATAGATTAATCGATCATGAACTATCTTGGTAATCGATTAATCAATTAATTACTGGAATGATGTATTAATCAACAACACAATATAATAGTCGAATAATTAATCATTCCAATAAACAATAGATTAATCTATCATTAATTCTCTTGGTACTCGATGAATCAATCGATTATTGGAATGATCTATTAATCAACCGAACAGTAGAATAATCAATCATTTAAAAATAGATAGATTAATCAATCATTGACTATCTTGATAATGGATTAATCAATCGATTGTTGGAATGATCGATTAATTAACAGGCCAATTAAATAGTCAAATAATCGACCGCTCCAATAATTGATAGATTAATCTATAATTAACTATCTTGATAATCGATTAGTCAATCAATTATTGGAAAAGCCGATTAATCCACAGGATAATAGAATAGTAAAATAATCGATCGTTCTAATAATCGACAGATTAACTATCTTGGTAATTGATTTATCTTTTGGAACGACTCATCGATTAATCGAATTACAAATAGTGTGTTTAGCCAACATCGCTTATTTAGCGATCAGCTTTTTAATTTAGCTTGAAGTTGGTTTTGTGCATGTGGTTACTAACAATGAAGATAATAAAGATAAAAGCTTTCCTCATAAACAAAATCTAAAACCAAGGACAAGCAAAGTAGCAGCTATAAAATCTAACTAGCTGAAAGATGGCAGATGGTAATTATGAGTGTTAAGTTGAAATGTTAAGAAAACTGAGTCTAACCAGTAAGCCAGTAAAAAAAGCCAGTAATAAGGTGCGCGTGTGCTTTCGTATTTTCACTTAAAAAGGTTTTTTAAGAGAAAATAAAAACCTGACTTATAGCAACACACAGGCAGTGGTTATCCACATTCTCTCCATTCAGTGTGAAGCTGAATGTGTGTGTGTGTGTGTGTGTGTGAAAGACGGAGGCTCGTACAGTATCTTGTCGTCCCTCTCTGGCTTTTTTAACGGCCTGTTGAAGAGTCGCTCGCCGCTGCTTTAAGTCCTCATGCTGCAGAAAGAGATAAAAGTCCTTAATGTTGTTTTAGAGTAATACATGTACAACTGGATCTAAATGTGTGTGTGTGTGTGTGTATGTGTGTGTGTGTACGAGGATAAGTCAAAAATGAAAGGAATAATATTGTAGAAGATTATACGTCATAAATGTTTAAGTGTGTTAAGTGTATGAGAAAACCTGTTTGGAAAATCGAATTCTGGTCCGAGAGATGTTCATGCTTGCTTTTGTTATTGTTTCTGTCAATCGTTCTACACGTACGGTTGGGCGGATCACGTGTGGTTATGAGAGGTGTGGCTTCAAGGTTTAATTTTATAAAAAAATTATAAAAAAAACATAAATACATAAATCAAAAGTCTAAGCTAAAGTACCTACTTAAAACATTCATTTTAATTTGAAAAAGAAGACAAAAAGAAATATATTGCGCCTTTTAATTACAAACCTTATACCTTATAATTATAAATATCAATAAGTATCAAATATTGAACTTGGAATGTTAATTAAATACTTGATTGTTTTGGTGGAAATTCCTTAATACAGAATATCCTAAATAAGAAAACATCTCCCAGAAAAAAAAATATTATAGATATCTGCTTAAAATTAAAACAGAAGTACATACAAAATAATAATAATAATAATAATAATAATAATAAGGGAAAATAATTCCAAAAAGACATTAAAACTAAAAAGTGCTAGAGTCGCACCATGTTTCTCACCATTTTATCCAGATCCTCCAGTTTGCGTTTGCGGGCGTGAAGAGCTTTACTGGGAAAAGCCCAGAAATAGTTAGAGGTTCCGACTCTCTCAGAGTCCACCATGTTGTCGTCCACCAGGCTCTGCAGCACTTCTTTCACTGACATGGGAGCTGTAAGGGGCACGACGCGGCATCACAGACAGTTATCACAGACAGCGTTATCACAAGGTGACACATTTTAGGTGAATTTAATAAAAATGGCTTTTAATTGCTAGATTACAGGAGGGAAGTAACACGGGAAATCTGCCCACTAGATGTTTCATATAGAGATTTCAAAATCTATGATAACACTTGAGATGTTAACATCAAACATCAAACACTTTGTACAGGAAGTCCCTGATTTACAAATATTCGTTTAACGAATGTCCGCAGATCACCAAAAATGAACAAATCACGGGAAAGTAGGTCACATGTATTGTACAAAAAATGAACACTGCATGTATAAAACATTAAATGTATAAAATGTCCTGTATACTGTATGCGTGTGTTTGTCTGCGGGAGAAATGAGTCTGCCTCACTGGTTTCAGTGAATCAGTCCAGGAGCACAATGATAGAAAAAATGTCTGTCCTGTAAAACTGTCATGTAATCGTACTTTGGGAAAATCCTCAACTAAACAAAGTCACAGTCCAGTACAGTGAAAAACGGGTCTAAGACAGAATGATTAAGTTTGTTGGACTTAAAAACAAATCCAACTTAAGGACATGCGCCTGAAACGAAACCCTTCGTAAGTTGGGGACTACCTGTATCAGTAAATCTCTGATTCATGCTGTGTACAAGACTTTTTCTTTCGCGTTGTTGGACATTACTCACTGATTCCTTTGGTTTTCGGGGCGATTTTTTCCATGTCCTTTAGCTGAAACACATCTTTCTGGGGGAGAAGACAAAAACAGTTTCCACTAAAAATTCACAAACAGACATGCAATATACAACACATGCAATATTGTTATCATAAACACTTATATCCTTGGGTCAGGGTTAATTCGTACAGAGATAGAAAAAATGTAGAAAATGTAATTGAGAAATATCACACTCAAGGTTGTGAAGATATGACACCCATGCTGATATTCAGCACAACAGCATGACCTCGAGAGTGATATTAAACTAGATCTCGCCGCCCCGTCCTCCCAATCCCTTGTTCCACACACCAAGTAGTGCCCTTGATCAAGTGTTAGAGAGGGATTTAGAATTCAGCCTTGTGTTACCCAAGAGTTCTTTTTGTAGCTCACGTTAGCCGTGAACAAAGGACAACACGGACAGTTCAGAGGCAATATAGAAAGACTTAGATGCGATTACTAAGGAGATCAAGTGTTGTTTAAGACGACATAACGTTATCAGATGTGTGTTCTTACTGAAAGTGCTTCTGTAACTGGTTGTGAATGTGGGTTTTGTCAGGCAGCTGCTCTCTCCTCAGTACTGCGGACCGTAAAGACCAACACTTACCCACACTGTCGCCCACAGTTAATGATTGTAGTTAAATAACAATTGTTAACTCTTGTTACCTGGGACACGGAGGAATGAATATGGTAAAACGTTCCAGTGCTGTAACATTCTATATCAGCACTCATGGAACGTCTTCACATCCAATCAGATTACTCAATTGGAACTAACTCTTGTACAATACTAAATAAAACACACATACAGTACAAATAAACAAGACTGAGCTTGGTTACCGTTTCGAAGAATATCTCCATCATACGGCTTCGCTTCTCCTCCAGACTGAGGCCTTTCTTCTTAGACTGTTTGGAGAATATAAAACCAGTGAAAATAAGTACACGGCAAACAAGTGCTTACGTAATCTATTGAAATATTCTGTGCATGCTGTATATAAAGTATTAGGGCATTTATGAACTTATTAATTATCATATTACCTTATTAATATAAATAATTTTATAGTTAACAAAAAAGTCCTAGAAATCCCTGGTTTAGCGTTAAATCTCTATTGATTTCATATCTTACTTCATTTACATGTTTTTTAAATATTGTTTTCATATGTAAAATTATGATTATAGTGTTGTAAATTGGTAATATTGGTAATATTTTTGGGTGGCTGGAACGGATTATCTACATTTACATTATTTCCTATGGGAAAATGTGTTTTGCAATACGAAATTTCCACTTTAAGAACTCTTAAAGATTAAATTCATGTGCCGTGGTACTTTGTCTGTATCTGTAAAAATCATGATGCTTATAGAATCGCCGCGTAGGTACCGTGATTATATTGAATCAGGTCGTCACTGGTGACTCCCATCACTGTTGAAAATACTTTTCTGTGTTTTTTTTTATATTTAAAATATACATTTTTTTTATGTTATTACAATTTATTTTATCAGATTAAATATTTTAATTATAAATAAAACAAATAAAACTTAAATGATTGATACAGGTATTGTGATTCTTTCAGGTAAAATATACACAGAACACATATTTGTGGTAAATATACAGTTTAGGATCAATACTTAACGTTTTAGTGAGGTAACATACATTTAAATAAACAATTTTTTTTGTTAGTTTGTTTTAATAATGTTAGAAAAATTATTTCCCGCTTGTTCCCGCCCGGTTTCGAACCGAGGACCTTTCGCGTGTTAGGCGAACGTGATAACCACTACACTACGGGAACTGAGCTGTACACATGCCGAACACTTCTGCCTTTAAAGCTTGAACACTTCCTGCTATTATAACGATATAACTGGTGATATTTCATCTAAATACTTATGACGTAAATGTTTAAATCTCTAAATATTACTTTTAACAAAGCTTAACCGGCTAGAAACAAATTTTTTCACACTTCTCTACGTGGCCAGCTCGAGCTCTGCCTCTAAAATTTGAACCGATCAAAATTTCACTACCCACCATTTCTAACAAACTTACCATTTTTCCTAAATTAAGTTTGACCGAGCTCTTCTGGTAGAATTGTTGTTTCTGTTGTTCTCGTTCCCGCCAACAGTAAGTCTCAACAGCGTGGTGAATCCAATGCGCATGCGCGCTACGCGGTGCAGCACTCTATTCCAGACACAAGATGGCCTTGTGACTCATCATTTTCTCCTATCTGCTACTGCTGACTAGGGTTTGGCTTCAAAAATTGACATAAATAAATGACTGACAAGAAAAATAAACATGGCAAACTAATGTTTTGTGGGCCTAAAGTCTATTTATGTGGTTTTATTAAAACAACATTTTTTAAAAATCTACCTCAGTTATCAGCTGTGGGCATGGCAGTATAGGCATGGCGTATGGGCATGATATTAGCCTACAGCAATCTTATCCTCGTCAGTGACTCCTTCTTAACCATAGATGTGCATTTTTGTTTTGTTTTGTTTAGATTAAAGTTGTCTGTGGTGTTTTTTTTCTTTTATTTAAACCCAAAGTTATTCGCCACAAGCATCTGCCGCGTGAAGACGAACGCCGCGGTTGGCTAGTCAATATATATATATATTTTTTTAATTCAGTCATTAATGGAAAGTTTTTTTACATGACTTGAGAGGGCACCTTTCTCAGTTGCACAGTGGTGTCTCCTTGCACCTCTAGGGTCCGGGTTTGATTCCTGGCCAGGCTTGATTCCCATCTCTGTGTGCATGGAGTTTGCATGTTCTCCCCCTGCTTGGTGGGTTTCCTCCCACAATCCATAGACATGTAGGTTAGGTTAATTGGTGTTCTCAAATTGCTCGTAGTGTGTGTATGTCTGTGTGCCATGCGATGGATTGGCACCCTTTCCAGGGTGTACCCCGCCTCGTGCCCTAAGTCTCCTGGGATAGCCTCCATTCCCCCGCGACCCTGAATACAGGATTAAGCGGTAATGACGATGGCGACGACAACCTCTCTCAGTCTTCAACCCACCTCACCTTCATTTTATATTCTCTAATAATATCTTATAATGATTAAAGTCTATTAAATGTTAGCAACTAGCCTAAGTGACTAGTGAATGACCGTTTTATAAAAGTTGCAAAGTTAACAGCTAAAGAAAATTATGAGTTTTTACCCAGTGTATGAGTGCTTACTGTCATTGGAAAAAATACTACATTTTACGATGGTACATGCAAAGAACTATACAGGGTACCAGTGGAGGTACTATGGCACTTAATCGAGTACCATGGTAGTACTATGGTATGTGCCACTGTACTTTGGTGAATATACCACAAGTACTTATTGGGTACCATAAAATCTATAACACATTTTTTACACAATTCTGGTATGTAGTAGAACCATGTACCAGACAATGTAAGTGTACTACAAAGTACGTATCATGGTCGATCCATGTAGTATATCAGCAAAAAAATTGTTTTTAACATTAATTTAGTTTAATAACTTTTGTATCTGTCATACAAGGTACAACACAGGACAGTCTGCTTAGCTCAGCCTTTCTTGGACAAGCCTCAGCAACGCATCTGCATTTCAAAGACAAGCCTTTTGAAGACAACAAAGCCCGCGAGAAGACCAGTGATTTAAAAAAAGAGTGAAGAAAGCTATGTACTGTAACCTTTAGAGACTTCAAGCGAAATACAGTCACCACTGAACAGCACCTTTGGGATTAACTTTTGTCAGTAGTTAAGTCGAATCGTAATTACGTCACTTCTTCTGTGAGCACGATTGCATACACATGTTGCACCCACCATGCTTGGGAGCGCATGAATCATTCCCGAGACCACCACTGCAAGCGATCCAGGGATCGGTACGCGAGCATGGAACGATCCAAACATATTCCTGGTCAGAGTTGGTTGTTGGTGGTGACAGGTCCTCGTCCTCTCCAGCAGGTCTTGGGTCTGCCTTGGCGTCTTTGTCTAATAGCTGATAAGACACTGCCATAGCACAGTGAATATAAACCCTTTATATTCCTTGTTCACACCTTTCTTCAGCTTTGATTGATCTTCCTGGATTGGGACGAAAATCTATATAATTACAAGCCTATATTTCACCTTCCCTTTGATATCATGTCATACAACCTGAAAAATCAAAAAACATATTTTAATTTATTTATTTATGATAAGAAAGTACTTTATTTCACCATATTTTATACTTTCAATAAGTATATCAACAATAGCAACATTAACTACAACCTCAGGCTGATTTACCGACATCACAGACCTGCGGAAAGGCACATTTGCTGGGTGAACTGTACACCTGATCATCCACCAACACCACTTGCACGTTACAGGAACTAGGCTAAGAGTTATTGCTACATCCCCCGTACAGTCCCGACCCCGTTCCAAGCCGTTTCCACATGTTTAATGGAGTTCCTGGGAGGCCGGCGTTTCAGACATAAATCCGATATGGAGTCCAATCATGGCTTTATACCTAGATGGTGTCCAAGCACTAGTGACATTGGGATAAGTGCATTATTGTAGCAGGGGATTATATAGAGAAATAAACAGAAGTTTTACTCTCTAAACTGTGTTCTGTTATTCTGCGAAATCAAAAGTCTTGTTGGTAATCAAAAGGTGTTTAGATAGTCGGACTTGAACACCGCTGGTACAGTCTAAAAATCTATTCAATGTTTATCCGGCTACACTAAAAACAATTACTCTATGTATCCAATTAATAATAACTACTAATAACCGATTAATCACGTTTCACTTTTTCCTGATGTTAACAGTACACCAAGTTTCCCAGCATGACTCACTTAAAAGTACACAATTTACATCTGAGTGTTTGTTAGGGCGCCGTCTCAATTCCAGGGGTTCTCAGTTTCTCCTGCGAAACTGCATGAACAGGACAATCAGAGATTTGTGTCCTTATTTCTTCCTGGTAGATTTACACCATGAAAAGTGTAGTATTTCCTTTACAGCACTACAATATAACACACACACACACACACACACACACACATGGCTGGAATCTCCTTGAGCTGCTGTAAATCTTTCAGTTTGGACTAATGCCTTTACCTTGCCTCGTTTACTTTGCACTTTCTTCTTTCACAAACACACACACACGCACACACACACACACACACACACACACACACGCACACACACACACATACACATATTTGGTCAGGCCGCATACTTCGGCTGTAAGAATCTGTTTTCGCAGGGAGTGTGACCTGTAGCAACAAGTTCGCTGCTGCTGATTGCATCACATCCGCGCACACACACACACACACACACACTCACTCGAACACTTATAGAGAGAGAGAGAGAGAGAGAGAGTTTTCCTCCTTTAGGTGAGTCAAAGCTGAAAGAGGAAGCAGGATGTCATGACGGAGGGCTGGTGCTATGGCTCTATGTCTGTCGTTGCCCCGCGTAAGGGCCACTACTGTCACCGAGGATTGTGGGAAATGACCCCCGATGTGTTGCTGTTGATTCTGGCACTGACTGCCTGCCTGACTGAGCCTGGTAGGTGTGAACAGAGTAACAGATTTCTCTCTCTCTCTCTTTCATCTTACTTCAAGTAGTGTTTGAAAGAAGTTTCTATCTATCTATCTATCTATCTGTCTATCTGTCTGTCTATCTGTCTGTCTGTCTGTCTACGCATTGTGGAGTTATTTTCTTTTTTCATGATTATATGTTAATATATAAAAACATTTCCAATCATTCAATTTCATGCGATTTCTATAAGTGTCTTTGTTTATTCATAAACAACTCATGATGCACTCGTGTCTGTTCCTTGGGTTCTGAAGTTTTGTCGAAGCCTTGGGCATTTTCTATACCGTCCTCTTCTGTATAAATAATAAAGCTATAAAGGCCAGAACACTGAGGTTGTGCTCTTAAACAGGATGAACCCCCCAAAATCTCTTTTTGTTTTTGGTCTCATGAGTTCTTCATTCTGTCTATCATGTAATTTTTCTAATTGTAATTCAGCTCGGCACTTTATTTAATCATAACGTACTAACTAATCATAGCGTAGTTATAAATTTTAATTGGAGTTCAGCTCATCAGAATTCAGTTAATCCTTCCAACCCTCACGTGACTGCCTGACTTTTGTCCCGATTTGAATGTTTTTTCTTCCGCTAGTAACAAGAACGCACTAGTCAGGTACTGTAAATTGCTCATCCTTAGCTAGATGATCATATTTCAAAGTTGCCTAGCAACAAGTTTTTTTTTTTTTTTTTATCTGATTGACATTACGTATGTGTCCAGTTTACATATACATCCTCCTTTGTATATGTACAGTACCTAATCATGTGTCATACTGTATATATATCGCTATATCATTATATTGACCAGATTTGGGATTTATGTCAATCTCTCTTTCCTTTAAAAGCTCTTTCAGACGTGCTGATGAACCCGAGACAAGATGACACATGCGCACACAGTATGAGTCACTTCATAAGAGTCACGGATTAAAAAAACGAAAACAAAAAAAAGTTAAAAAGTGTCGAAAAAGTGTTCTTTCATCAGATAGTTAGGATAGCACGTAGGAACCCTAGATATGAACTCCTCGCAGTGCATTATGGGAATCCCCAGGGTTATGATGTATAATAATTTTATAATAATTATAAAAAAAACGAAATGAACTGAAATAAAGGATGCTACAAACATACAGTAGAACTTCGACTTCCTTATCACATGTCGTTTTTAAACTTTTTGTGATTTTCATACATTACCCACAATGCCACCTGTCTGACAGCGGTGCACTCAGACTTCCCAATCACTATCTGTCCCCTTTTAAAAGGTGATGTCTGAACATGTAATGTGTAACAGGTATTGTGTGTGTGTGTGTCTGTGTGTGTGTGTGTGTGCTTATGGGTGTGTGTCTTTATTTCCCCTTTTATGTGGCCTGGTTATCTTCAACAATAGCGCGCATTATGTAGGAGTTTGTTGTGTGAAAATGAGATCAGGACCAGGCTTGGTGTGGGATTAGGGCTGATTTGAAAAGTCAGCGTGGGTCAAAAATATATTGCTTAAAGAGCATCGCTTATTTTTGTTCATCTTATCTAATTTATCTTTAATTTAAATATCTTGATACAATTCTGTAGAGGAATACATTACATTTGGATTTGATTCAGGTTTCTATTGTGTGCCTCACTTTGTAGAAACTCGCATATTCACAATGCAGAATTTTCTGGACTGTACGAGGGGCATTCCAGTCAAACAGGGACTTTTGATTGTGCAGAATAACAGAACACAGTTACAGTATGAGAGTTAAAAACCTCCCTACATTTCTCTTTATCATCCCCTGCTACACTAATGCACTTATCTCAGTGTTTCATGTCTGAAACGCTGGCCTCCCAGGAACTCCTTTATATGTGGAAATGCCTTGGATCGAGGTCAGGACTGTACAGGGGGGATGTGGTAATACGTCCCAGCTGAGGACGTATTAACATAATGTGTTGTGTGTATGACGTGCGACGTCTATTTTTTAAACATCAAAGGTGCTCCACTCGCTGAATGTTCACGGGAACAACTGCAGTGGGCTATGAGCCACCTCCATTGGGTTAAACGTTTGCATCGTTCAAATGTTTCACTGCCACTACGAGTCTCATCACTGTACTCCTCTAAAAGTCTTCAATAAATCTTATGGCTTCATTTACCAGAGATTTCTCCACAAGTCCCGGTTAGACTTGAACATCCTTCGTATCTTGGCTTTCTTATTATATACCATATAATATGTCAGGCTATAACAAGCTTATATGTCTTAGCATTTCATTGCGGAATTGTCCACATACAGAACACATGAAGCTCAGGTTGATGTGGTTTACAGATAAACTTGTTTAGGTAGAATTAGTCTTTTGATGTGTCCAACATGTTTTTTAGTGCTTCCCGCCCATATTTATGAAGCTCCGCTCTATGATCCGCAGTGGTCTATAAAATGATCAACAGGAAGCTCAACCAAACACAAACAGGTCTCCTGAACGAGTCCTCCAAACAGGTTTTCTTAGCAATTTTCTTTTCTTTTGCTGAGGCCAAGCCCGGAAAGAATGACTGGTTGTCTGAACATGTGCTGATGATAATTTGGCAACATTACAGACTTTGGAACAATGTTGGTTAATAGGTTGTTTTTCGAAAGATAGAATTGCTTCGAGGAAATGCCATCAGAACATTGATGGGATAATGATGATGGGAGAATGTTGAAGAAGTGCCCTTAACGTAATGTTGCGAAAATGATATTAACACCAAACCGATGGATTGAGCAGGGTTTAACCTTTGGGCGCTGCGGCAAACACACTGTGTGTAACCACATAGATGCGTAATATGAGATACACACGCTGTATGTGGGAAGCTGTTGCTTCCGTCCAAATCTTTGTTCTGGATTCTAAACCCTGTTAGAAACTTGGGTCGATGGATGCGTTCGGACATAAAGTCTTAGTTTTGAGGTTGTATACAGTATGTATATGTATATGATTTGAGGTTGCCGTTCATTCAACATTATCGCAGCGTTATTTTATACAAGTCATTTAAATTTTTCCCATTTCCCACCCGCATTCTCACCAATCAGGGAGGACGAAGGCTAGCACATGTTTCCTTCAAGCCACCTTTTCAAACTCACGCACCATTAGGGGCGGCATGACGCACGCGGAGGACAGCGCTATCCACTCCTTCCGCTTGCGTGAACTCACAGTTTCCACTGATTGGCTGTAGGGTCGTGATTCAAGTGTACGTAAGAGCGCTAAGTGCCTCCCATCCCTTGGCCGATCAGCTCGGCCAATCGGCTGTCTCTAGGCCCCCGGCTGCGGGAGGTTACACACGGTGCGAAAGCTTTACCGCCACAGCACCTGTTGTAACCTCATTACCCCGTTAATCAGTAGTGATTGGTCGTTCTTGAACGATTCGTTCATTTTGAACGAATCCTAAGTGTGAATATCGTAAGTCCTGTATTAGTTCATCTGTTTCGAGTCGTCGGGTTTTCCGAGTCGTTCATTCATCACGTGACAGTATTAAACAGTAAACTTACACAGACTAATAACGCTAAACGCTATATGCGGTATATAATAATTATGTTCAGCTGTAGTATGCTGTGAGCTTCTATCAAACTGCACACACTCTGGGTCTCTCTGCCTTTCTACATTAGATATCCAGATTGTACAATAATCACACAACTCTGTTTTGAATAGTTTAATGAAAATGTCCCCCCCCTTAACTGTAGGCTTATTTTATGTCACTAAAATTTCACGATGCTCTTTTCTGGGCATTATTGTAGAGTGAGAGCGGACTAAACACGGCCATATATGTCAAACCAAATCGTGTCTAAACAGAAAAAGCGTTTCTCCCCAACATGTTTTTGATAATCTGATGAATCCTCTGATAGCATAAGTGTGTGACTCATTCAGTACAAATAACAAAGAACCAGAGGCAAGTGGAAACGTTACCATGGAGGACGGTGGTCATGACTCATACTACTACCAGACGATCATATTTTGAATTTATCACACGTTTATTTCTGGAAGCAAGGTTTAAAAATTCACAAATGGCTATTTATGTGCTGTACTAATAAATGCTTTACTGTGCAGTTCGCAGCGAGGAGGACGATGGATCTGGAGTTCAAGAAAAAGAAGCGCAAGTCGCTAAACAAATGACATGTAAGTGACGCTTTACTACCCATAATGCACCAGGGGGCATCAGTTTGCATTTAGTCGCTGAATTCTATTCAACAATCCGACACACATGTCTATTTACTGATCGTGCTTATAAATGCTTGATTCTGATTGGTCAGGAGGTGTCGATTAAATTTTCTTCGACAGCAGCATTGACAGTAGTTATGCTTACGACATGACCAAAGGTTCATAGAGATGTAACAATTAAAAATGTTCTACAATGCATTTCTGAAATGATGACTTTTATGTTTTTTATTCAGCAATGACTACGATAATACACACTTCGGAAGTGATCAGTGTCTCGGACAACCCTATTACAGGTATTAAAAAAAAAAAAAGCACCCATGTTTAACCTCTTATTAAATTATTAATTTGCTATAGTCTAGAGGGGCATTCAAGTCAAACCGGGATTTATGGTGAATTTTCTTATTAATGAAAATGATCCCAGAAAATCGCATCTTTCTATAGGAACTGTACACACAATCATTCAGGAACACCACTTGCACATTACAGGAGTTATTGCCACATCCCCCCATACAGTCCTGACCTTAGCCCAGCCAATTTCCACACGTTTCGGCCATTAATGGAGTTCCTGGGAGGCCAGTGTTTCATGACTCTGGCATACTGAGAAAACTTTATACCTTAATAATATTCAAACACCAATAAAACACTGTGATAAGTGTATTAGTGTAACTGCGTTCTGCTATTCTGCACAATAAAGTCCCAGTTTGATTTAAACGCTCCTCGTACAATGGACTCATTGCACGTTATATGCTTCTAATATTATTAATCCATTATATTTGACTTATATTTTTAATTATGAACTTTTTTTATTATTGGAAAAATACTTTTTTTGTTTCCCAAGGGTTAGGGATTAGGTATGGACATACTGTAGGTGTCGTATGTCACTGGTTTCAAATTTCACTTTTTGAGGCTTAGGCAAATCAAATGCAATAAAAAAGAGAAAATACATAAGTAAACAGAACTTACAACACAAAGACAGTATTAGAATGTTTTGTGTGTGTGTGTGTGTGCACATACTGTGAGTGTACTGGCCTAATTTAGCTCATTATGCAAAAGTATCGGTTTCAATTTACTTTTCAGAACACACATAAACTCGTTCACAAGACAGCTCATTTCAATGTTATACTACTACATGGGTAATATGTGTAAAATATCTCATATATCTTATTTTTAAAATGTGAAGATATGATTATGATGATGATGATGTTTGCAACGTGGTTAAGCTAATCATAGTTTAGTTTACTGTAGTTCAGTACACTGGTCATACCTTAGTTCAGTGTAGTTTTAGCTCATCATAGGTTTATAAGTAGTAGTTTTGCTGATCATAGTTTAGTTAGATATAGTTAACCTGACTGGAGCTTATTAAAGTGTAGCTTAGCTGAACATAGTTTTATTAAACTGTAGCTTAGCTTTGCTATCTGTAAGTTAGCGGATCATATTGTAGGTCTAAAGCTAATTGTGGATTTATTAACTGTAGTTAGCTAATCATAGTTTCGTTAAATGTAGTTCAGCTAATCATGATTTAGGACACAGTAGTTCAGACAAACCAGTCGTAGTTTAGTCCACTGTAGGTTAGCCGAACATAGTTTTGCCAACTGTAAATAAGCGTATCATATTTTAGATCAATGTAGTTAAACTGGTTATAGTTTACTTAATTTTACTTCAGCTAATCATTATTTACTAAATTGCAATTTATTTAATCAGGCTTTTACCTAATCAGTTTATTTTATTTTAGATGAACTAGACATAGTTTAGTCCACTGCAGTTTAGCTGATCATAGTTTAGTTAGATGTTTTAGTTCATAGTAGTTAAATTGGTCATAGTTTAGGATTTTTTTATTAAATAAATTTTTTTGTAACCTCATTTAAGTTAACGTAGTTTAACTGGTAAAAAATAAATCACTTGTAATTTATCAGATTTTTTTTTTAATTAGATGTAATTAACCTAATAATAGTTTAGTTCACTGTAGTTTAGCTGATCGTGGTTTTGTTAAATGTAATTCAGCTAATCATATTTTAGGTCACCGATTATAAATCGCTGAATATATGTTATCAATGTACTTAAATATTTTACTTCAGATAGTCATACTAACTTAATTGTAGTTTAATTGAATAAATTGTCATTTGGTTGATCCCGTAGTTTAGATAATCACTGTTTAGTTTATTTTAGGAGAGGTACAGTAGTCGTAGTTTAGTCCAATGTAGTTTGCATTGGTACATTGGTAATACATTAATAATTGGTAGTTGAGCTAGTCATTATTTAGTTCACTGTAGTTAAGCTATCATAGTTTTGTTAGTTGCATATAAGCTGATCATAATTAGGTCGCTGTTGCTTAGCTAATAATACTTTAGTTCATTGTAAATTAGTTAATCTAATCATGGTTTTATAGTGACGTTTAGCTGATCATGGCTTAGCTCATTGTAGTTTATCAAACCATAGTTTTGGTTCTTTGTTCTAAAATTTTCCTCGGAATCTATTGATCTATCTATCTTTCTATCTATCTATCTATCTATCTATCTATCTATCTATCTATCTATCTTATCTCTTATATAGTACACTGCAGTTTGTCTAATTGCACTCCGCGTAGATCACTGTATCACAGCTGGAACTCTTTAAAGTTAATTGTGACCACTGCTTGTGAATGCTGCTTTACAGTTTCTACCCAGGACGCAGAGGTTTCCGGCCTTGCTGAAACACTCGCGCAGGTTACTTCAGAGAAAAATTGTGAGTAAATCTGTTAGCTTGAAAATGTTCTTTAGCGTGCCCTGCTAAATTAGTTTCTATTTGCTATACTAAGCACCTGCCGTTTTATGTACATAGTATACAAACTGAATGGAAGTTAACGAATAAAGTTTTATAAGCTGTTATGTAATAGCTTAATGCTATTGCAATGTAAAAGTTAAAATTATGATAAGATGTGGAAATGTCTATTATAGTGTCTAGCTAACATTCTAGTGACTACGCTTAAATATGCAATAAAATAATGAATTGCTGCCACTTGTTTTTATATAGACAGCTTTACGTGTCATTTTAATACGGAATTTACCAATTGCTCATTGTGGTGACACACGTCTTATCAAGGAGAGCAGACAAAGAGGAAACCGACAAGGGCGTGCTAGAAGCATTAGCATAGTTTCACTTCTGCAAAATCAGTCATCCGAATTATGTCACACAGTCCACAGCTGATTACCGCATATATATTCATATCATAACTTCACTGATACAGTATATAAACCACATCCACCAGATTAGTGAATCATAATGAATCACATGGCAAGAAGTTTGATAAAAAAAAAAAAATTCTTACTTATTTACAGTAAGGTATGCATTTGCAATTACTGTAAGCGTTCGGTTATTCTAATTGTGCTTTGTTAATAACAATTTGTGTGAACTTGATTAAATTCAAGCTTAATACCGTCATTTTAATAAATCGTACTGTATTTGTCAGGGATGTTTTCAATAAAGAAAATTCAGTTCATATTGACAACATCACTACACAACCACACAATACGTTTGTTTTTCTCTTAAAGTTCACACATTGTTTAAGGAAGTTGAATACATGTGATGCTCTTTTCTTCTTTCTTTACTGTAGCCACAGAAATTTCCAACGAAACACATACAAAAGCACGCAACGTGACCACAGGTAACAAACTTACACTTAATCCTAGAATTATTTCCCCGTATTTAAATGCAATATATACTGATCAGCCATGACATTATGACCACCTGCCTTATATTGAGTAGGTCCCTACTGTTTACAATATACCAGCATTAACAATTTTTGAGCTACAGTAGCGCTTCTATTCTAACCTGTTGGCAGTTCACTGGTTTTCCTTCCTTGGATCACTTTTGGTACGTCCGGACCACTGTAGACCAGAAACATCCCACAAGAGCTGCAGTTTTGAGGTTGCTCTGACCCAGTCGTCTAGACATCACAAAGTGCACTTGTTGTCCAAGTCACTCCAATGGTGCACTGCTTGCCCATTGTTTTTTGCTTCCAACATATCAATTTCAGAAAAACCTTTCAGCCTATATATATATATATATATATATACATGCAACTTCACAACTGCAGCTCTTATGATGTTCCTGGTCCGTGTAGTCCGATCCAATAGAAGATCTACTGTAGCTCGAATTGAGGAGAAGATTAATGATGGTTCCCTGCCTCCTAGTGGCGTAGTGGTAGAGATCGCGGGTTCGATTCCCGGGTGATGCTGTAACCTCTCGCAGCTGGAGGTCTAGAGAGAGCTGATTGGCCGAGCTCTCTCAGAAGGAAGGGGTGAGAGGTACTTAGTGCTCTCACAATAATATACGGCTCTACAGCCAATCAGGTGCGTCTGTGAGCTTGCACAAGAGGAAGAAGTGGATAGCGCTGTCCTCCGAGTGTGTTACGCCGACCCAATGGTGCGTGAGTGAGCAGTTCGAAAAAATGCGGTCGGCTGCGTGGTTCGAAGGAAACGTGTGATAGTCTTCGGCCCTCCGGAATGAGTGGTAGTAGTAGCCTTAATGTGGGAGCCCCCTAGTGACAGGGGGGAATTGGGTACGACTAATTAAAAAAATTAATAAATAAATGATGGTTCCAGTAGAACGGTGTCAGAACACATAGGTCATTACTGATGTGGTGGCAAAGTGGGAACCTACTCAATATCAGCCAGGTGGTCATAATGTTATGGCTGATCAGTGTAAGTAATAAACACAAGATACCATAGCACACACATGATAACCTTTTCAATAGGCAATCACACACTCCATATGTGGTTGTGAAGTTACCCACATCTAAATGTGTCTTTAATAGAAGTGAAGCACGATAAGGGACGCAAACTTCCTACCAATGACACTGCAGGAGATGAGGAAGGTACAGTAAGTTAGGTTAAGTTAAGTTTGCATTAGAGTGTATTAATGTGTAATAAAGTACACACCCACATTCTATTCCAGATCATCAGGAGGAGGACGAAAACATGGGCAGCAGCCCCGAACCAGAGAAAACAGATGATCAGGAGACGTATATCATTGTGGCAGCGAGTGTGACCCTCGCTGTGCTCCTGGCAGCTGCTGTAGTCGGATTACTGTTCTTATGCAGGAGGAGGAGAAAAAACACACCTGGTGAGGTGGAGCTCGGTATGGATGTGTGTTCATCTGATAGTGGAAAAGTCGTTTCAATAGCTATTAGTGTAGGTATAAAGTCTTAGGACTTAGTACAAGGTCAGGGGGTCAGGGGTGTTCATTTGTGTGTCTGAGTGAGATTAAGTGAGTGAGGATGTATATTGTTTGTGTGTGTGGTTGGGTGGGTGGGTTAGCTTGGGTGTAGTCATAGCTTAAATATATACTGACAGTTAAAATGATAGTTGGGAGGTCTATTGTAGGGGTGTGTGGGACAAGTGCGTAATTATAATGAGTGTGTGTTAGGACTGTAGGGAGTGTGTAGTTATAATGAGTGTGTGTTAGGATTGTGACGAGTGTGTAGTTATAATGAGTGTGTGTTAGGATTGTGACGAGTGTGTAGTTATAATGAGTGTGTGTTAGGATTGTGACGAGTGTGTAGTTATAATGAGTGTGTGTTAGGACTGTAGGGAGTGTGTAGTTATAATGAGTGTGTGTTAGGATTGTGTCGAGTGTGTAGTTATAATGAGTGTGTGTTAGGATTGTGACGAGTGTGTAGTTATAACGAGTGTGTGTTAGGATTGTGTAGAGTGTGTAGTTATAATGAGTGTGTGTTAGGATTGTGTAGAGTGTGTAGTTATAACGAGTGTGTGTTAGGATTGTGGCGAGTGTGTGATTATAGCGAGTGTGTGTTAGGATTGTAGCGAGTGTGTGATTATAGCGAGTGTGTGTTAGGATTGTGTCGAGTGTGTAGTTGTAACGAGTGTGTGTTAGGATTGTGTCGAGTGTGTAGTTATAATGAGTGTGTGTTAGGATTGTGTCGAGTGTGTAGTTATAATGAGTGTGTGTTAGGATTGTGTCGAGTGTGTAGTTATAATGAGTGTGTGTTAGGATTGTGTCGAGTGTGTAGTTATAATGAGTGTGTGTTAGGATTGTGACGAGTGTGAAGTTATAATGAGTGTGTGTTAGGATTTTGTCGAGTGTGTAGTTATAATGAGTGTGTGTTAGGATTGTGTCGAGTGTGTAGTTATAATGAGTGTGTGTTAGGATTGTGTCGAGTGTGTAGTTATAATGAGTGTGTGTTAGGATTTTGTCGAGTGTGTAGTTATAACGAGTGTGTGTTAGGATTGTGACGAGTGTGTAGTTATAACGAGTGTGTGTTAGGATTGTGACGAGTGTGAAGTTATAATGAGTGTGTGTTAGGATTTTGTCGAGTGTGTAGTTATAATGAGTGTGTGTTAGGACTGTAGGGAGTGTGTAGTTATAATGAGTGTGTGTTAGGATTGTGACGAGTGTGTAGTTATAATGAGTGTGTGTTAGGATTGTGTAGGGTGTGTAGTTATAACGAGTGTGTGTTAGGATCGTGACGAGTGTGTAGTTATAATGAGTGTGTGTTAGGACTGTAGGGAGTGTGTAGTTATAATGAGTGTGTGTTAGGATTGTGACGAGTGTGTAGTTATAATGAGTGTGTGTTAGGATTGTGTCGAGTGTGTAGTTATAACGAGTGTGTGTTAGGATTGTATCGAGTGTGTAGTTATAACGAGTGTGTGTTAGGATTGTATCGAGTGTGTAGTTATAACGAGTGTGTGTTAGGATTGTGACGAGTGTGTAGTTATAATGAGTGTGTGTTAGGATTGTGACGAGTGTGTAGTTATAACGAGTGCGTGTTAGGATTGTGACGAGTGTGTAGTTATAACGAGTGTGTGTTAGGATTGTATCGAGTGTGTAGTTATAACGAGTGTGTGTTAGGATTGTGACGAGTGTGTAGTTATAATGAGTGTGTGTTAGGATTGTGACGAGTGTGTAGTTATAACGAGTGCGTGTTAGGATTGTGACGAGTGTGTAGTTATAACGAGTGTGTGTTAGGATTGTAGCGAGTGTGTAGTTATAACGAGTGTGTAGTTATAATGAGTGTGTGTTAGGATTGTAGCGAGTGTGTAGTTATAACGAGTGTGTGTTAGGATTGTGTCGAGTGTGTAGTTATATTGAGTGTGTGTGTTAGGATTGTGTCGAGTGTGTAGTTATAACGAGTGTGTGTTAGGATTGTGACGAGTGTGTAGTTATAACGAGTGTGTGTTAGGATTGTAGCGAGTGTGTAGTTATAATGAGTGTGTGTTAGGATTGTAGCGAGTGTGTAGTTATAATGAGTGTGTGTTAGGACTGTAGGGAGTGTGTAGTTATAACGAGTGTGTGTTAGGACTGTAGGGAGTGTGTAGTTATAACGAGTGTGTGTTAGGATTGTGACGAGTGTGTAGTTATAACGAGTGTGTGTTAGGATTGTGACGAGTGTGTAGTTATAACGAGTGTGTGTTAGGATTGTATCGAGTGTGTAGTTATAACGAGTGTGTGTTAGGATTGTATCGAGTGTGTAGTTATAACGAGTGTGTGTTAGGATTGTGACGAGTGTGTAGTTATAATGAGTGTGTGTTAGGATTGTGACGAGTGTGTAGTTATAACGAGTGCGTGTTAGGATTGTGACGAGTGTGTAGTTATAACGAGTGTGTGTTAGGATTGTATCGAGTGTGTAGTTATAACGAGTGTGTGTTAGGATTGTATCGAGTGTGTAGTTATAACGAGTGTGTGTTAGGATTGTGACGAGTGTGTAGTTATAATGAGTGTGTGTTAGGATTGTGACGAGTGTGTAGTTATAATGAGTGTGTGTTAGGATTGTGACGAGTGTGTAGTTATAATGAGTGTGTGTTAGGATTGTGACGAGTGTGTAGTTATAATGAGTGTGTGTTAGGATTGTGTCGAGTGTGTAGTTATAACGAGTGTGTGTTAGGATTGTGACGAGTGTGTAGTTATAATGAGTGTGTGTTAGGATTGTGTCGAGTGTGTAGTTATAATGAGTTTGTGTTGGGATTGTGACGAGTGTGTAGTTATAACGAGTGTGTGTTAGGATTGTAGCGAGTGTGTAGTTATAATGAGTGTGTGTTAGGATTGTGACGAGTGTGTAGTTATAATGAGTGTATGTTAGTATTTTGTCGAGTGTGTGTTAGGACTGTGACGTGTGTGTGTTAGGATTGTGATACGTGTGTGCTAGGATTGTGACGAGTGTGTGTTAGAATTTTGACCAGTGTGTGTGTTAGAATTGTGACGAGTGTGTAGTTATAATGAGTGTGTGTTAGGATTGTGACGAGTGTGTGTTAGGATTGTGACATGTTTGTGTTAGGATTGTGACGTGTTTGTGTTAGGATTGTAACGTGTTTGTGTTAGGATTGTGATGTGTTTGTGTTAGGATTGTGACGTGTTTGTGTTAGGATTGTGATGTGTGTGTGTTAGGATTCTGATGTGTGTGTGAGAGGTAAACACCCATGTGTAGTATAAACATACAAGAACAAGAATCTGACAGAATGATAGAAGATTACAGTGTGTTCAGTGAACAGGTTTCTGTTTCTTCTCCTTCTGGTTATTACAGTATATTCCTGTCTAAGCATTTTTCAGACGTCAGTGTCTGAGTGTGTTTATAATGGGATTAAATCACAACACAAAACACACACAGGCGATTGCGTTACTTCCTACAGCAACATTCGTGCTCCTGCATCCTTATCTTTTATTGAACTTTATTGAGAAATCTGTTGGTGAAAAATGCTTATCTCAAACAGTTCACTGTAGATTTAACTCTGTGTGTATGTGTGTGTGTGTGTGTGTGTGTTTTGCTCTCTTTATCTATTTTCCCTTGGTGCTGCAGGTAATTGCTGTGGGACTCGAAGAGAGAGAGATGGAACACTTGGCATCCTATCACACTAGTAGCATCTTTCCTGTGAATACACACACACAAACACAGATACACACACCATTTTTTGTAACATTCAATATAAAAAAAAACTTTTAACGTATTAATATTTATATATACATATATATTGGTGTGTGTGTGTGTGTGTGTGCATGTGTGTATGCGCATTTGTGTGTGTGTAAGTATGTAAGAACCTGTACTGTTTTTTTTATGTCTACTGAGAACACACACACTTTCACTGCTCAACTTCTTCCTGATATATTTCATTCTGTTACTGTATAAACGAGGCCAGACTGTGTGTGTACGATGGGTACAACGGGACATAATTAAGCTTGAGCGAAATTACATCATATTTCCTCCTACATTAGCTGCGATGTAAGAGATCATTCTGTTGTGTTTTTTTAACATGATCACGATGGTCACATTTTCTGCCTGTTTTAATAAAATCAAAAATAAAAACTTTTGTTAAATCACTGGTTACATTTTTTTGTAAATATGGACGACACACTGTATTTTGTAGCTATTTTGTAAATAAAAGTAAAAGCTGTCGTTTGTCTGTTTGTATTTTTTTGTGCGTTGTTTTGTGTCTCATTAAGCAGGTATTCATACTCAAGGTCATTATAAACTAATAAATTAAGAGTAAATTAATATGATAAGCATATATTCTTTTTCCTTCTATTGTCCTCTATAATAATTCATAAAAGCGATTGACATTTACAAAAGCTCTCAAGAGATACTTAGCCGCAGTAAAACAATTCAACGGTGAAAACTTTAAAAATAAAATCGTACGTCTTGGAATGACGGGTCAGGTGGGTCAGAGATAACTGCAGTCGTTCCTGTGAACATTTAATGAGTATAACGTCTCATCCTTGGAAATTCGATGGATAACTTGTCCCCACTCACAGAAGAGATGCATCTGTCTGTGTGAACTGTACACACAATCATTCACCAAAACCACTTGCACAATTACAGGACCCCAGCTGGGAGTCATTGCCACTGTTAGTCTCGCGAGGAGCGGATCCACGAGGAAATGTACCGCGCTGTCCAGAACGGGCAGAGTTCTGAACAGGCGCTCATGTACAGTTGCTAGGCGACGACACTATTGGGGCGATCGCTACAACTGACAGTGCGCCTATTTAGTCCCCCGGATCAGGGGCGTCTGTGAGCTCACGCAAGAGGAAGGAGTGGATAGCGCTGCCCTCAAAGTGTGTTACGCCGCCCTCAACAATGCGTGAGCGAGCAGTTCGAAAAGATGCGGTCGGTGACGCCATGTGGTTCGGAGGAAACACGTGATAGTCTTCGGCCGCTTCCGACTGAGTGGTAGTAGTAGCCTTAATGTGGGGGAGGAATTGGACACGACTAAATTAGGGGAAAATCTGGGAAAATCCGTCCCCATAAAAAAAAGAGTACCTGGGAGACCGGTGTTTTATGGGGGGAATCAGACAGACAGATGGATCATGGCTCCGGCGTACTGAGAAAACCTTCTACCTTGGTGGAATCCAAGCACTCGGATAAGTGCATTGGTGTAGCAGGGGATTATATAGGGGATATATAATCTACATACATTTGCGGATTGACTTGTCTAGTCTAGTCTAGTCGTAATAGTAATAATAATTATTACAAGTTTAATTACATTCATGAATATAGTTGCAAGCAACAATGAGCGGGCCAACCACCATGCCATTTGAGATATGTTGGTTTTGATACTTGCCCATGCCTGACACAATTACTGTTACTGTTCTTATATTACAGATTTCTTTTCTCTTGCTAATGTTGCTTTTTACCATTTGCCGCCATCATTTATTGTGAAATACATCGGTTCTTTAGCATGTTGACGTGCACAGCTCGGACACATCCAAACAAGCCCTCTAGATGGTCTACCCTGCTAGTAGAGATCAGGAAGATACACCAGTGCCAGACCGTACAAGTTAACACAGATCTCAAAGTTCCTCCAAAGTTGAAATAGATGATGCGTTAGATAATGCGTTTTTTTTTATACCTCTAACTCCCTTTATATCACTTCTCCTCAGAATACGCTGTTTCGGCGTCTATGTAAATGGACTATGCTGAGCCACGCCCCTCCAGAGAACAGCAGAGCTGAGGAACAGTCCGGGGGAGCGGAATCTCCTTATATGAGGTCACAATAGGAGAGAAAATCTGATTCCAATTTTCAAACCTTGGTCAAAGGGAAATAACTCCTGGGAAAGGAGGACAAAAAAAAAAGTCAAGAAATACTTCCTTTTGTTCGCACATACACACAGTGGTGAATTTTGCACTATGGGTGTCCTTAATATATGTGCTCAGTAAAGAACATAACACACAGCCGGTAAAGCTGCGATGAGGCAATGGTATTCTTGTGCCAAAAGATCACTTCCTTCTTGTCAAGTCATACATGAAGGGATGCTGTGGCAAAATACAAAAAAAAAAAAACACACATTGTTTACCTCCAGCACTGGAACAGATTAGAGCTCGCTACGAGAAGTGAGCGTAGAGATTTCCTGCTGTTGCATGCTGATAATCAACACCAGATGGATTTCATTTGCCTGATTTTCCCAGTCCAAACTTCTGTCTCCCTGGCACAGAGTCCTCATTAATCTGAGCGTAAATCTCAGGACAAAGGTTATCTCCAATAGGATAGTCTTCTTCGCTTCTACAATATCGTCATAAATTATATATTGTACAGTCTGTAACCTGCACGTCTGAAACAAAATAAGACACGGACAGCATGTTAACATGGAACACGAATCTGTGAAATCCACACACGCTGAGCCGAGCATGAGGCAGGGAGCTTCAGAGTCTGACTTGTAGAGACTAGATATTTGGTGTAGTGAGCACAGGATATTCACTGATCACATTTGCTTTATCCGGCTGTAAAGCTCTTCACAGCTAGATAATGTGATCTCCATGTTGCATGTGCTGTCACCTCTGTTCAAGAAACCAAGGCTGAGCAATAAAAGAAGGTGGAAATCAATTCCATTGCTTCTTAAAGGGTGAAAGAAAAGATGTTGGTTTGTTACAGTATGTCACCAACCCCTTAGGTCACCCCACCATCCAAAATTCAAGAGCGGGGAAGTTTACATCTATATAAATAAAAGAAAGATTTTGTCTGTACGTTGGTCAGAACTCGCTCTTTCAATGATATCCTTATGTTTTATACATTGAAGGAACCGAAATTTTCTGTTTTTATGTCTGTGTATCCATTTGTCTGTCCAGCCAGATTTTGTCACAGCATCATGTAAAACTTTCTCGGCAGAATGTAATGTCCTTCGGAAATTATCGTTATGAGCAATTATGTGCCGGATTATGTCATAGCATCTAGCGCATTTTTGCATGAATATAGTGCTTTTTCTCTCAAAGTGGGCGTGGCTATACTCGTAACTCGACAGAGCCCATCAACGCAAAGGTTTACCACGTATACCCAGAGTATGCGGAAGATACGGAAAGTTTGCTTATGTACCTACGAGCCGCCACAATGAAAACAGAGTGCATGTAAAATACCAGAACTGAGAGCCCAGTGTTATGCGCTAAAATCAAAGTATTGTGTAGAAGTGAAGTTGTGAGCAGTTATGCGCCAGATTTTGTCACAGCATCGCTCAAAACTGGCTGGACAGCATTTAATTGAACTTTTCCAACTTAGCGTAAACAAAGCGTAAAATACTCAACCTAACAAAATGTGGTTTCTTTGTATTAATAAGTTAGACAGAGAGTTCTGCAGTACAAAAAGACAGACAGACATGTACAGTATGTGGGCTTCAACCTGACATAACAATCTCACTGATTACATTAAAGCTGATGATTTTATTTTTATTTATTACAAATTTCTACGAAGTCTTAAAAAACCGACAACAAGAAGTATTAATGCTAGTTGTCAATATTGCACAATGATTTTTGCTCTACGTACTGACCGAAATCTTTGAACTATAAACTAAAGGTTGGAACACTGGATGCATCACATTCATCTTGACTGCAATTTCAGTGTACTAAGACCATGCATACAGGGCAAAGAGAAAAATGAAATCAGGAATATTTCGGGTGTCATGCTACACTTTCCCAACTGAGCTGTTCCAGCCAAACGCAGGCAATTGCTCGTTTACAGTTTTGAGATGAAGACAGAACCATCATCATTACCTACGTCAGTAATGCTACAAGCCCCTTGTCTTTGTATCCCCATGTGCGTGACGTGACGTGTCTATCACTCCATACTCAATATGTTCGCCAGATAAAATGTTGGTCTTGGCTAGAATTTGCAATCCATTCCTTACACGAATCTCCTTTTAAAAGAAACATTCTACAGCAGAATAAGTCGTAGAATACAATTTCAAATTGGATCATAAGATTTTTTCTAAATATCCAGAATACTGACTGTGGATCCATGAATTGATGAGCTTAAAGTGTCTATTTACTGCAGATGACATGTCGCAAATCCTGACAGACATCATACAAGCTATCTTACTACTAACATTAATAACCTAAATGTTGGCATATTAAGAAGTTGTCCCTGGATTGAACTTAAGATATTTCAGCAAAGAATGAACCCCTGAAGGCTTCACAGTATTCGGCACAGATCTCAAAGATCTTTTTTTCCCCCATCTGGATTTGAACTTAGCTCAAAGGATTCTGAAATCTAGAGCGGAAACCAGTACATCACTGAAGCAAGTCCACAATTATGGCCACGCCAGTGTCCAGGGGTGAAACCAGGGATCACAGACTCCACTGCTGGAATTGTCATCTTATATGAGGGCCATTTCATATCAGGGCACAATCCATCCATAAATATCTGTAAGTCTCAATCGTAGGGACCTAGAGCCTATTCTATAAAACTTAGGGGTACACCCTTAATAGGGTGCCAACCCATCTCAGGGCACAAGCACACACACACTCATACACTACCAGTAATTTGGTCTGTAAGTGGTAAGCTGAGTACCCAGAGGAAACCCATCAAGCACATGGAGACTGGAGGCGGGACTCGAACCCTCAACCCTAGAGGTGTGAGTAACGAGACGTAATGAAAAACAAGAAGACCGGTTCCATCTTATCAAATAACAGTGATTTTATTTCATCATTGTTTTTTTTCTTACTTTATCTTCTCTTAAATAACTTATTAAAACCTTGCACCGAATACTATATGCGCTGCCTGTATATGTTTATAAATTATTCATTTTCTTACCAGACATCTGGCAGCTGTTCTGCTCACACACTCAGACAGCTAAACCATGATGAAGGTCAATGTTGTATCCCTGGCCATCGCCAAGCTTGTATTTGTTAAAGTTCATGTCCTGAAGAAGATTCTTACGAATACTTCCAATAAGGTCCGTTACCTGACCGAACACCGGACAGCTCTGAAAAGGATGTAGGAAATCATGTAAGAATGTGGCCAGTCATGTCTGGATTTCTTGCGTCTAGACTTTCCGTTTGCAATGACACACTTGGGACGTTCTCCGTGTCAGCTGAGAAGGGGTCTGAGAACAGCTGGAACATGTTATGGTGTGCCTCAAAGTCAGGAGAAAAATGTTGATTAAGTTCCTACAGTACATTTTCAAAAGCAGAAGCATATTCACTGGCCTGGGGCTTAAGGAACTCGTGTAACCTCCACAACCTATTTTGAATCATCAAATTCAGGAACATCCATTCTGTCATCTTGCATGAATCTCTTCATGTGCTATTAACTTTATGTGCTCTTGGACCTAATGTTATTGATATATATCCTGACAACTGTTGGTTTATAATGCATTACAGAACCGTTGTTCCATCTTTACCTCTACTAATTTTATTTGTATCTATACTGCCGGTCAGATTTTGCCTGTCATCGAAGGGGCGTAAAAAAGGTCAATGCTGACCACGATAGAAAGTTAGTGTATAATGGCCTGCTGCATAGGGGCTCAGAAGGCAAAGAGTTCAAGGGTGTTGGTTGGACCATCAAATTCCCCGGTCTAAGTCCATTAAAGCACCTATGCAATGTGCCGAACAAACACATGGAGGTTATGTCCTGCATCTCATTGCACCCAAAGGATCCGTCACTAACTTCCCAGTGCAAGCCAACACAGAATACATGCCCCAATGGTTCAGAGCTGCACTGACAGCACAAGGGAAACCTCCATCCATTTATCCATCCATGCATCCAGGAACCTCTACAATGGTGACCATTGTATTTATTCGGATTTTTACAACTGTGGTAGGACAACAAGTCAACATTCTCAAGCACAATCACACTATTTGGAGCAATTTGCAAATGCCAGTTTGCCTAACCCATGTATCTTTGTATTGTGGGATGAAACCAGAGTACCCGGAAGAAACCCACCAAGCACAGGGAGAAAATGCAAACTCCATGCACACAGACCCTGATTCAGGAATCAAACCCGGACACTGGAGGTGCAAGGCACAATACTACCCACTGTGCCACCGTGCTGCCATATAAGGTGACCTACACAATACTACACTTAATGTTTTGGCTGACCTGTGTATATCAGTGACTATGGTATATTCCAAACTTGTTTAGTGTTTAAGGTGTCTGATTACTTATCGGATCCCAGGTTCGAATCGTAGCGCCACATATTTGCCATTATTTGGCCCTTGAGCAAAGCCCTTAACCCTTGACTGCTCATAGTGTGTGTAATGAGATGAATGTAAGACTGGATAGGGGCTTAGCACAGTCCAAACAGTGGTTAAGGCATTGGACTACCGATCAAAAGGTCCCAGGTTTAAAACTTACCACCAAGTTGGCACTGTTGGGCCCTTGAGCAAGACCCTTAACCCTCAACTCTTCAGATGTATAAAGAGGTAAAACTGTAGGTCGCTCTGGATAAAGGCATCTGCCAAATGCTGTTATGTAAATGTAGGGGGCTGAGTTTCACCGTTTCATGAGCTGAATGGGCTGGTGCATTGTCGTGAAGAAGGCGAACCCTCTTAGTGATCATTCCACGATGCTTCGCCTTGGTTTTGACCCTCTAGACGCATCGCGTGGAACTATACAATGTTGTTGTTTTTTTGATTCATGAACGTACCCATTTCCGGGGACATATTTCGGGCAAATATGCACAGCACAGTTTTGTTCTATGGAGTGCCCATACTTTGAAGCTCAGTATCTCAAAACCACTTTGAATGCAAATAGAACCATATAATTCCAAGGGGACGATGTGACTGATCGTAAATATCACTTAATATCTCTCTAATCTGTTCTGCCATTGTATTCTTTTCTGATAGAGAGATACTGTTGAACAAGCACTTCTTTTCTGCTCGTAGCGTATCAGTGACTCACCACCTAACTTGCTTCAACTGCAGCATCAGCTTCCTGGCTTTATGGAAAACACTTTGCTGAGATCTTTGCCTTGTCTGTAGCTGCACGGCTCATTTTTTCCTTCCCTCTATCCTCTCGTAATCCTCACACTGGTCTCCGTGTTTAGTCGGGTAATCAGTGTCACTTGTGAATATATTTCTTTATAATGCTCATCTTTTTTCTTGCATATCAGGCAGGTAATATTTCCAGTGAATTATATAAATAATACTACAATATTTATCTTTCTTAAAACCAACTTTGTTTATTATAATCTTTTCTTTAAGGACAGGAAAGAAGAAATCTTGGTTAGTTGCATAAAACCCTAAAAGTTGATCTTTTGTTATCAATAACTGCCTGGGCATGAGCGGGCATCTTTGACGTTTGCTGAAATTTTGCACCAAATTATTATTATTTTTTTAAAACAGAATTGTGTAAAAAAAGTGAAATTATAGTAATATGATGCGTCCAGAGCAAGAGCACTAACTGTTGCACCATGCAACCAAGACCACTCTTAAAAGGGCCTAGGAAGTTATATTATTATTCTACAGAGCTTCACTGAAGAACCAAAAATTTATATAAACTTGGTTTGAATTCTCGTTTAAGAATTCTAGCATGCTAAAACAAACATAAAGCAAAGATGAACCACAATAAGAAATTTTACGATGGTGTACTTATCTGAATTTTTTATATACTGTAACCATGGTATTTAGTTGCTGATATAGTGTGGTACAAGGTTCTTCCATGGTTCACTCTTTGGTACATGAACCGTATTGTGGTATTATGAGAATTGTACCAGGATTTTGTAAAAAAATATGTTATACACGTTTATGTACCATAATGGTAATATTTATACACTAGGTGTACCCGCGTCTACGTTTGTGTGGAATTTAATTGCATCATAAGTACTATTGAGAAAATGTACAACGCATTTCGTTTTCCATTACAATTTCAAAGTAGCACATCTTCTCTTTCCCTGGGCCAATTGCGGTGAAACAAAACCTATACGTTACCTCAAGCTCAGCCAAATACACTCATGTAAACCAGATTAAAATTTATTCAGTAGTTTTTATGTGATGCATGCACAAACAGACAGAAAAACCTTCCAAAAACAATCTTGATGTGTTCTATTACTCATCTTATGTCCCCCAAATTATTTTTGATATATTTTTTATTATTTTTGATATTATTTTTGATTTAATGCACAGACTTTACAGTTTTATTATATAATAATAAAAAAGTAGAATAGATTATGGTACCATTGTTTATATATCTATATATGTAACGTTAATTAAATACCAAAGTGTATATTGAAACAAACCTGTTGAACTTTGGTAGCCCCCACCAGGGGTACCAACTGAAGTGCCACAGCACTTCTATAAAGTTCCCTGGTGCCTACTATGGTAATGTATGAACTAGCACACTAATACTATGGTATATTATGGTATGTACATTAGTTTACCCTGGTAAAATTCCTTATGGGCACCAAATCTTAAATCAAAATTTAAAGACCTTGACACGCTGAGTCACCACTGCCACCACCAACCCTTATGAGACTTTTTCTACAACAGAAAAGAAACTTAAAACTTTGTACCCCTTTTGTAACCCACTTTGTAGGTTGAACATTAGCTGTGATCAGTGGATTCAAAGTCTACAGGGATAACTAGGGCCCTGATCATGCTTCAGAGGGATGAGATCACAGGTGATTTGTGAAGGACCTCAGCCTTCCCAACAATGGACTGTTCTCTCTGTTGTGGTCTGGGAAGCGATTCCGCTCCCTGAAGGCCAACACAGAGAGACTGAGGAGGAGCTTCTTCCCGCAGGCGATAAGGTCTCTCAACCACACCACTACACAGGACTAATAACATCTTTTTAAACTCCCAACATTGACTGGACAATCATGGACACTATGGACACATTCATACGCACTTGCACTACATATTTATATTTTCATTTCTGGACCATTGCACAAGACACTTTAATAAGTCACTTTTTATGCATATTTGCACAACTATTGTCACTTTCACTGCATATCGTACTGTGTATGACTGTGTATGTGACAAATAAAATTTGAATTTGAATTTGGTGTGAATGGGGGGGGGGTCAAACGTGAAAATCTTTATATCGTTTGTTTATTTGTTAATTCAGGAGTAAACGACGATGCATCTCAACCGTCCAACTTAACTTGTAAGCCGAACACCAGGGACACTTGGGACACATGTTAATGCGAGGTGTGAACGGGAGTGAATACTCCAGTGGACCAAGGCTCCAAGAACCCAGTTTCCACCGACTGAATACTAGCATAGCAAGATGCCACCAAGACCTTTTACTTACTGTATTCATCGATTCTATTGAAGAATTTTCTACACCGAGAACAACCCATAAAAAAAAAACTTACAGGCTCCATTGAAACTTGAACTGGATTCAAAGTCCAGTGTTAGAGTGCTAACCATTACAGCGTAGAACCGACACAACAAGTACACCAAGTAAACTGACCCACATCTCACTGACCTCGCTTATCAGTGTGATAAAGGTGTTAAGAAGGACCTTACTGGCAAAAACACAGGGATCGATATTCAATTTAAGTAACCTTTTGTCATTATAAACCATAAATAGAGCACATATGAAGCAGAGAGTTTACGACTTCCAGTCTCAGGATCTCTAAAGTGAGTTATGACATCTAATCTGGCTACCCTAATGCACTTTCACTAGTGCTTGGATGCCATCAAGGTAGAAAGTTTCTCAGTATGCCGTAGCCATAATCAGACTGCCTGATTCACGTCTGAAACGCCGGCCTCCCAGGAACTCCTTTACACATGGAAATGACTTCGAGCGAGGTCAGGACTGCACGAGGGATGAGGCAATATCTGCCAGTCGAATTCCAGTAATGTGCGATTGGTGCAAGCGAATGATTGTCATTCACAGAAGTGTGTCCATCTGTAAAACGCTCTAAGAGTCTAAGAGTCTCATCACCGTACTGGGCTTGAAGTCCTCTAAAATAGTCTATCGCTTCTTTACTAAAATTTTTACTTTTTAATTTATTTTTAGTTAAGTTTGACTTGAACTCCCCGTAGATAGAGTACATAAAACAAGATTAAAACCAAATATCTCTTTAGAGTGTCAGTCTAACACTTTCCCAACTGATCTACCCCAGCCAAACCCGAGCAATTGCTCATTTACAGTTTTAAGGTGAAGACAGACCCATCATCATTACCCATGTCGGTCCTGCACTAAGCCGATTCTCTTTCTGTCCCCATCATGACATGTTCATCACTCCATCCTTCATTTGTTCGCCAAGTTAGATGCTTTCTATTTGGCAGTTGCACCCTTTTATAGAGAGAAGTTTTATTACAACAGCAAAGAAAACAGACCTGCTGCAGGGTCCACAGGGATTTGAACTCAGATCATTGGAGTCAAGGGCCATAGTGCTTGCTTAATTTCCATCTAGTAGTATTGTTCTTACTACCACGATAGGTCAGTCAAAAATAATCCGCACTCCGGTTATATTAAAACTTCTGTTGTGTCTTATCAACACTTTCCGTTCATGGCCTTCCATTCAAGTTGACCATCAGCTGAAAAATTCATCAACAATTCTCAAGGGGCAGTATTGAAACATTATTAAGAAAAAGGTTCGACAATCAACAGTGCTCGTTACAGTGGGACAATTATTGAAGAGCTGAAGCCTAAACATCGGATAAGCAGGACGAAGATTCACTTCTGATGAAGAAGTGAAGACAGCAGTGTATTCATAGCTCGCAGCTCAGCCGAAAAACATATTTTAATGAGGGAACATGAAGGATTGCTCACAAACACACAAGGGGTACTGAAAAGCAAGGAGATTTTATGTCGAAAAAAAATCTGTATTAGTTTTGTATTAGTTTTATGAAATTAATTCTACAGGCAGAGTGCGGATCATTTTTGACTCACCCTCGTAGTAGGGGCTAGTTTCTTCGAATTCCGTCTTTTCTAGTAGTTGAGCTAACATATACAGTACTACAAGCTACAAGAAATGTTAGCTTACTGAGCTAGCTAGGCTAACAGACTATAATCCGTACTGAGGGTTATACGATTATTTAGGTGTTGGTGTTAGCTAACTGTATTCGTTTGTTTTTGTTTTTAGCATTTTGACATTGTTGGCTGGTTGCGCTAATCAGCACAGCGTTATACAAACTACTGGTCCAATTAAGCTGCTAGCTAGGCCACATGTTTCCGTGACATCAACAATTGTCGAATCTTGCAAAGTTTCACAGCTAACTCTTCAAACGTGTGATTAGCACCAGTAGCCATGTGTCCTAGCAGGGGTTAGCCCTTTCCTTCCCCTTCAAAAGAATTGCTGGTAACGTTGTGAGTGAGGAAGAACTGACAAACGCGTAGGAACTGGCAATAATTCGACACGACCCAAACAGTGAAACTTCTTATTTTTATCCGGGTGTAAAAAACCGCGGTCAACATCCTACTTCCTGTTTTCCAATGCCACAATACTGTAGTTCCCAGCCTCTATACGTATGACTAAATTACACAACAATGACTCCGTCTGGGTTTTTTTTCCTCTTCATATTGGGACATGGAGCTTTTTCTCAGCATACTGAGCGTATACACGGTCTTCTAAAGTATTCCAGATTTTTTTTTTCCAGGCTCATACACAGACCTCCTGCTCAGCTGGAGATGGCGCGGTGCCAGGCTAAATGCCATACTTCTCTCTCTCTCTCTCTCTCTCTCTCTGTCTCTCTCTGTTCTTCTGTCTCTCACACACACAAACACACACATTCTTCAGTACATTTCTGCTAGATTGAGATACTTAATGTGGAACTTAGAATGAGGAGCGGGTGCCAGGAGTACAGTCAAACACAGGACCCCTGTGGAAAAATACATTTCTCAGTGTTTAAACTTTGTGAACAAGTATTCTTTGGAACCAAGGTTTTTCCCCTTTAAACTTTGTATTACAAAACAATCCTTTTTTTGGAATGTAATAGGTTTTATTTAAAAAAATAAATAAAAATAAAATATATTAATTTCTTCATTTGTTTATTTATTGAATTTATTCTCATGGAATATATTGTCTGTTCTCCTTTCGTATTACTGCTAATCCAGCGTAATATGAACAAATAACATACCGGTATTAAACACTTTAGACATTTTTGTTTGGCAGCACTTTTTTATGTTATTCCTTGCTATTAGGCTCAACTGGAAATATGACTTAAAAATAGACATTTCCTGTATGATGTCATACATACACAATTCTGTAGTCGGATATTTGTTTATTTATTATGACTTTTTTTTATTTGAATAAAATGACAATTAAAATGCTTTGAAATCACACAAGCCAATATTTTATTCATAATAATACAACTAAATATATATATATATATATATATATATATATATATTTTACAATTTTATGCACAAAATGAGCTCATTTTAAATTTAAAGCCTCCTACAGGTTTTAAAAAAGTCGGGACAGGGGCATTTTTATTATGGTGTTCCATCTCCTCTTCTTTTCAAAACAGTTTGGAGACATCTGGGCATTTAGGTTATGAGTTTCTGGAGTTTTGGTGTTGGAAATTGGTCTAGTCATACTAGTCTGATATCTAGGTTTCCAGCTGCTGGAGTGTCTGTGGTTGTCTTCGACGTATTTTTCGTTTAATGATGCACCAAGTTTTTTCTATAGGTGAAAGATCTGGACTGCAGCCAGGCCAATTCAACACCTGGACTCTCCTACCATGAAGCCTTGCTGTTGTAATAGCTGCAGTATGTGGTTTTGCACTGTTCCTGCTGAAGTACACAAGGCCTTCCCTGGCGGATAGTGTTTACTGACAGTGGTTTCCGGAAGTATTCCTGGGCCCATTTAGTAATGTCAATAACACAATTATGCTAATCATGTCGTCTGAGGGCCCGAAGTCCACAGGCATCAAACAAAGATCTACAGCGTCCTTGTCACTTACGCACAGAGATTGCTCTAGTGTCCCTGAATCTTTTGATGTTATACATTATAGATGATGAGATTTGCAAAGCCTTTGAAATTTGATGTTGAGGAACATTGTTTTTAAAGTCTTCCACAATCTTTATTACGCACTCTTTCACAGATTGGAGAGCCTTTGCCCATCTTTAATTTTGAGAGACGTTCTGAAGACATTCCTTTTATAGCTAATCATGTTACAGACCTGATGCTAATTGGACTTTAGACTGTGAGAGGACACCGGAGCACCCTGAGGAAACCCACCAAGACGGGAATCGAACCCGAACCCTGTAGGTGTGAGGCCGCATGCTAACACAAGATGAAGCTTTTACTCGGTAAATGTGGTTACATTTTCCACAAAACTATTTAATATTTCTAAATCGAGAATTAGTTGTAAGTGTTTCAGACTTCTCACATCTGTATCTGTCCAATGTGTGTGTTTTCCACATAGATATTAATAAATCTATTAAAAATTGCCTTTGACTGACTTTTTTGTGTAGTTTAATATCTCAGTTTACTCTAGTACTATCACTACTAAGAGATTAATTGTGCGCATGCGCGTCCTGGGATCCAGGAACGCCGAGCGGTCGCGCCTGCGTAGAGACGGTGGGAGAATTTTGAGGGGGCGTGGCTCTGTCTCTGCGACGTCATCATCCTGAGACTGGGAGTCAGTGTGGACCAGAGAAGCAAGGAGCGTTTTGTGTGCTCTCTGCGACGGATTATTATTATTACTGTTGATATGTATTTATATATTTTTTTATTTGAAAAGAAAGAAACTTTACGGCGCATTGTTTTTAACTCGTAACGGATTATTCCTGCTGCACACACCTTTGTGGATGGATATAAATAGGATAAGCGGTGTGCGCCAGCGCGACCAGACCGGGATTTAGTCTAGTGTGTGTGAGAAAGAAATGGTGTGTGATTATTACTACCGCTGCTAGATTGTGTGTGTTGCCTTGGTTACGAGCCGCGGGGAAATTTTCGAAGACCGGCGTATGTGCACCGGAAGGAAGCCCGTCTCCTGAGCCACGCGCTGCGCTTGTTTTTTCCGTCTTGTTATTTAAGGTAAACAAACATTAAACACAATTCCTTATCAGGGCTAAGTTTGTAAACATGCTCTGCTTATGTGTGTATATTAGTATTATTTTAAAAAAGCTCTTGTTTTTTTAAACGCGCTGCCTCGTTAAAAACGAACAGGGACCGGGCTGTGTTCTGAATTGCTACCAAGTTTCCTAAGTATGCACCCTAGATTCGTATACCATAACAAGCTTTCTGTGCACTACAGAATTGTATAGGCAGCAATTTGGAACGAGGCCCAACTTCACTACGGCTAAGCTAACTGATAAAGGGTATAGGAGATGGCTAGCATGCTAACTAGCATAGCCTTTACAATTTCCCCCTCATCTCCAGCACTTTAAATAAGTTTCTCACCTCACATTTTTTACCTTGGGTTTATTTTATTTGAAAAAATAATAAAACGTGTCTGGTTTTATACTTAAAATTTAAAATGTTTATTAAAAAACGCTCATTTACAAACACACCTAGCTTATAAAGCTAGTGCTAAACACTACTCCTTTTCTAGCTTTTTATTATTTTTCTAAAATATAAAGTTTAATTCTTCTCCATTTTAAAGAGTTTATTTCCTTTCCATGGCAAAAAAACGAACTCAGATGAACATAAACAAACACGTTTATGTTTATCATTGCTAATGGGTTAGCACTCTGGCTAATAGAGTTAATGTTCTAATTATAGTGGTAATGCATAGTTATAATCTTAATTATAATAAGTATTAGTGAGAGAAAATAAGAGAACACACACTTTTGGATCCTGTTTTTAGGATTTAAGGAACTTTAAATGCATTAAAGTAGCATAGTTGCTTAGGTTAAGAGTGTGATATTAGCCAGCTAGCCTAACACACACACACACACACACACACACACACTTGTATTGATCTCTATAAAGTTAGATTCAAGTCTTGTCCTAACTTTAAATGGTAAAATGCTTAATAAATGCATGTAGTGTTGAAGTTTAAGCAGCATGACTGTGTGTGTGTGTGCGCGCAGAAGTTTCAAGCTTCTTGCTTCACTTCATGCTCCGAGCATCACTCTCACTCACTCCCACTTAAAGCCTGTGTGTGTGTGTGCAGCTTCTCCCTCGAGAGCACAGACGCATCCCACCTGCGATCTCAGGCAATCCCTGTGGGGTAACTCGCATCACTCGCGTGTTCAGTTGGTTTGTAGAAGTAAATCGGAGGAAACCCTGAGAGAGAGATGTGAGACCATGTGATCAGATAGTAACCTAAGATACAGGATTGATCCTCGAGTCGTGGAGCTGTGAGTTGGGAGCGCCGCTGCTCCCTGCACTGTCATGCCCTCCTAATAAAGTCCCCAAAGCCCTATTTGAACTATATATTGGGTAGTTTTGGGTCGTCTGATTCGGTCCTTAGACGTCACCTGATGCTCAGGTTTGAATGGACCGTTTCTGAGTGTCGCTGCTCGCTGTATTCAGTACCGTGTGTATCAGCTAATCGGTCACTAGGAACACCCCAATGCGATATAATCACGACACCCAGGTGTGGATTCAATCTGTAGCGCGATTTAAAACTAATTTTAAATGTATACATCAATAGTAAATGATGATTAGAATCGGATCAGTGTTTAAGTATGGAATAAAACTACACGAAATAAATCATGATGGAACAAATCATATATTTTCTTTAAATAATTGTTGGGAACATTTAATTTATACAAAATGCGGAATAGTTTTATTTTTTTTTACCATCAAGAGAAAATTTACCACAATGTTCATCATGTAAAACTTTTCTGTCAATCAAACATATTTTATTTGACTGTAATGCTTTTACTCTTGTGAGGAACCTATTTTATTCTGTTGACATGTTTGAAAAAGTTTTTAAATAAGTAAATAAAAATTAAATTTATAAGTTCTTGGGGAAAAAAACATTAAGCTATTTTAATATCGAATAACAAAAACTGACTCTGACTCTGAATATAGCTGTAGAAGCTGGCATGCCGTTAAAAAAGAAAATTAAGTATTGAGATTCCCTTAGTATCACGATTTTACTTTTCTGCTTTTACTTTTTTAATTTTTTTCTTTGCCTTTAAACATTTTTTTCCCCTAGATAGTTTTTCCATTTCTTTCTATTGTTTTTTCCCCCTCTTTTTTCTTTATTCTTCTTTTCACTTTTGTTATGCGTTTTTAATTTTTTTACTTGTTTGTACCTTCATTTGTTTTTGTGCTTTTTTTTATTACTTTCAGTTTTCCTTTTTTTTCTTGATATTTTTGCGTTGTCTTTAAAAAACATATATCAAATTTTTGTTCTTGGCTGTTTTGTAGACTTTTCTTTGTTGTTTGATTAGTTTAGCTTCTTTTCTTTTTTTTTCTTTTCCTTTTTATTTCTTAGTTTTATTATTTTTTTCTCATTTCTTTCCTTTCCCCTTCCCCCATTTCTTTTTTAAAAAAAATAATTTTACATTGGTGATTTTCCTAAAACAGTAGTTGTGAGGGACGGGACAAGCCAGGGACGAAGTAATGAGACATAATCGCGATACTCTGTAAATATCACAAGGTGCATGAAGTGCTATTTTCCACTTATCTCTATCAGCATCCCTACTCGAGATATCACAGACTTCCTAAATGAAAAATTTAAGATTTAAATATTTATCACAATGTCACAATTGAAAGTTTTTCTTTTTGTATATCCCAGTTAGGAACCTGAGGTCAGGGTCAAGGGTCAGGCAGGATACAGCGCCCCCTGGAGCAGATGGGGTTAAGGTCCTTGTTCAAGATCTCAATAGTAGCAATTTGGTGAGGCTGGGACTTGAACCCCTAACCTTCTGATCAGTAATGCACAGCCTTAACCGGTTGAGTCCCCACAGTACTTTTTTATCGGTTTTATCCCTACCGTCACATGCCACTCAAAAGTCTCACATAAAGTTTTAATATTGGGAGGAAATTTACCTCAGTTTACCTTCTGTCTGTCAAACATGTTTTATACGATTGTGATCCTTCTACTCCTGTGAGAAACTTATTTTATTCTGTTGAAGGAAAAACGGTCATTTGTATTTTCAAATTCCTCTCATGCCGGCGTGAAGAACGTGAAAGGTTTTGTTATTACATTTCAAACATAAAGTCAGTGTTTGTGTGTTTTGAGATGATGACGGAGGAGAGAAACCATCCGAGTGATTTAGATGAAACTGCACCGAAGATTCGGATCTGCATCTTAAAGATGACGCCGTAACTCATCGAGACGTGTACAAGTGTGTGAACGACGTGTGCGGTCCGCTCACACCAGATATCTCGCTCCGCTTTGCCTTTTTATAGCTCAGTAGAGTCATCATTTCCCAGAAGAGGACGAGTTCCCTTTTGAGCCTGGTTCCTCTCGAAGGGTTCCTGCTTCCTCGTGCCGTCGACGACACGAACCTTCATCTGTCGGTTCGTGGCTGTTTTGAGACAAGAACGTTTTATTTTGAACGACGAATCTGCGGAAAGTTTCGGATGCTGTTCGAAAGGAAATCTGTCCCTGTATTTTCCGTGTCACACACCGCGGGACAAAAATTATGACGTATAAATATAAACTCACAAACAACATTTTTTAAAAATAGTTTATAATGTAAGGATGTGTTGTGTAGATTAAGAAGCGACTAAAACTATGTCGGAGATCCGCTAAGTAAAAGAGTCACTTAGTAAAAGATCTGCTACGTAAAAGAGTCACTTTGGCTGTAGAATTTATTTTAGTTTGAAACTTTTAGAAACAACAAATACATCATTTTTGGACACAGTCTCCTTGCTTTTCAATAAGCTTTGTCCGCCTGTCAACAATCTTTCATTTTCCCTCGTTTAAAAAGGTTTCAGGCTGAGCTGAAAGCCACGAATGCACTGCTGTCTTCACTTCTTCATCAGAAGTAAATCTTCGTCTTGCTATCAGGGGACAAAAAGGCGAAAATCAGATGCGGTGACATCAGGACAATTGGGGGGACGCTTTAACGCCTGAGTGTCACAATATGAAATCACGATGCCCTCAGATATCAGTCCTCCATGTTCAATCAAAAGTTTAGACTTGGGCTCTACTCACCGTTTATTGTCAAACCTTTTTCCCAGATGTTCCAATACTTCTGGCCCTTGAGAATCCCCCCCAAAACAGTTTTTCCAGCTGATGGTTGACTTAAAAATTTTTTTTTTCTTCTGAGGATGTTTCCGTTCCATACTTCATCGTTTACTCTCGGACTCGTAGTGACGAATCCGCGTCTCGTCACGGACCTGCGGCGATGACTTTCTATAAGAAACTTTGACCTTCCTTCCCTGTTGTTGTTGTTGTTATTTTCCCCCTTCTTTTTTTTTTCATCACTCGATCCTAATCAGGCATGATGTCATGTCATAAAATCCCAACCCCCCCCCCCTGCTTGATATTTACTGCTTTACTCTCAGCTTTTTGACATAAAACATCTGACTCTTGTCGTCTCCGAGAGGAAGGAGGCGTTTCCCCCCCCAGTGTTCGTGTCCCACTTTAGATGGTGATGAATATAGATGAATGGCTTCAGAGTAGAAGGATTGAACGAGTACAGCGCGTGTTTATTTAGGGTACGGAGCCACACACACACACACACGCACCATCTTGACAGAACACGTGGCCCTACATGGAACCCGTGTTAGCCGTGACGGTAAGGAGATTAGCTTACAGAGTGAGACGCCACCATATGTTACCTGAGAATTATCTTCGTTCTAGTGATGTAGTGTTAAATCTGAATAAAAAAACAGAGGTGTGTGTGTGAGAGAGAGACTGTGTGGATTTTCTCTCTGTTTATTTTTATTGTCTAAAGGTACACCTAAGCGTCCCTGCAGCGCAACCCCCCATAACCCCCCCGTGTCCTTTTGAAGCAGCTGTTTCCCGAAGCGTTTATTCTACCGAGATGAAAGAAAAGAGCGCATAGGTGATGTTCAATTTCCTCACCTGGACTCTCTTCATCTGCAGGTGTGAAAGAGAGAGAAAAGAGGAGAGACAGACAGACAGAGAGAAGAGAATCAGTTCCAGGGGTTATTCCAGATGTGCTTCCAGACTGATTTCTGACTGACTGTTTAGATCTATTTTATTTTTATTTTTTGTTGCTCATTATCGCTCCATTCAGATTTCTGACAGTGAACAGGGTGATGCAAGTGAACTAAAATGAAACAAAAAAAAGAGTGTGTGTGTACGCCTGCGTGTGTGTGAATGTTGGAAGAGGGGGGCAGCAGCAAGCAAGTTGAAGGACAAAAAAGTAGAGGACAATACAGAGGGTTTCCCTTTCACACCCTCTCTCTCTCTTCATTCAAAACCACACACACACACACATACATATGCACACAATCTGACCTAGAGTAGCCTTCCGCTCTCAAGCCCAGGCGTTCTCCCGTCTGAAGTGTAAGAACGAATAAATACACATTTTAGTTTCCTAATGAATCAATTTAAGTAAAAAAAAAAAACTTTCTTTTTACCTCCCCGTTTTTTTTCAGAATAAAAACTAAAAGTTCATCTTGAGCTTTAAACCGGGTCCCAAACGTAACGCAGAGCTCAGGAAGAGGAAAGAGGCACAACCTGCTTCCTGAGAGGGTGAGAAAGAGACGGAGGAAGAGAGAGTGAGGGAGAAAGACGGACTGACAGAGAAGAGTATAGATAAATAGATAAAGGGAGAGAAGAAGAGATCCTAAAACGGATAGTGGACCAGGGTTGGAGAGAGGGAGAGAAAGGGAGATGGGGAAGGACAGAGAGAGACACACAGATGGAGAGAGACGGACTGAGAGCAAGAGAGATGGAGAAGGAGAGAAAGTCAGACTGAGAGAGGGAGAAACGAGCAGAGATGAAAAGAGACGTACAGAGAGAGAGAGAGCGAGGTAGACTGATGGAAAGGGACGGATGGAGAGGGACAAAGAGGGAGCCGTAGAGGGAGAGAGGCAGAGGGAACGAGAGAGACCGGCAGATGTAGCTTTGGGGGGGTGAGAAGTTTTGACGCCAGATGAAATGATCACTTGTGCACTTCTTATACACTATGTAGTGAGAAATACAGCGCTGTGTGTTTATAGCGTGTGTTTGTCTCTCATTTGATTATTACAGCATGTTGATTGAGTTACAAATCCCCTCTACTACGTTCAGCTACGTTCGTATGTGTGAACGTGGTCTCTCCCACACACACACACACACACACAGGATGCTACGTTGCCTTTCTCTGCCACAGAGGGGCCCCCAGCGGAGGGTCGTTTCCAGGGTAACGCCTTTCTCTCTGTGACCTTTCAGCGTCCTCCACTACAACAAGGTTCTCTAGGAGAGATTAGCGGATCTATATGTGTGTATGCGTGTGTGTTCATTTATATATAATTTACAATTTATAAATAAAGACAATTTATCTGTCTGAATCCTGGAATTCTGCAACACACACACACGCTGGAACAAAGGAAACACGTCGTCTGTCAGATTTAAGGCAACACGTTACACAGAGTTTCATCATAATGCTTCGCTTCTCAACTTTCTTGATTTAATAAGACGGCTCTTATTTTTATCGCAAATGTGCGTAAGTGCCAGAGACGGGAATCATCAGTCACCTCCCGATACGATGTTATCGCGATACCTCGATGCAGATTTGATTTAAAGTGCGATTCTGTAAGTATTGAGTTTGAGACTAATTAGCTTAGAGTTTGAAGAAAAAGGCAGATCGGAGGATTTTAGCACGTGCGATTTTTGCTCATCTACTGCAATAAAAAGCGCTAATGTTGCGCCGCTTGGAAGCTTCTACGCTCGGTACAGAACGTTTATATCTGAGGCTCAACGGTCATGCCCAATCAAACGGAAAAAACTGACAATTGTGGTTACTGGCCGATCGACCGCTTTATCTTTATTATAAATGTAAAATAATAATAATAATTAAAAAAAAATCCTGTTTTTAGAGTCGGTGAGGCGATACGTGAATCACCAAACAAAAGAATCGCTACTCGTACCACAGTGACTTGTGTAGTACAGATTACTAAATACTGTAGGTCCGATGACTGACTACGTAATCCCACGAAGTCACCCCAGGTTCGGTCCTGGGTCCGATTTGATTGCCAACTCTGAAAATACCAGATTAATCCATGTTGGAGTTACACAAACCAAAGTTGATTTCTGCATCCAAACCAAATAAACGCAGTAAGCTTTTTCGGTGCAGACGTCAGTCACCAAATCGAAGCTAGTAACTAAATTACAGCGTAGTGATCTTGTGTGAACTTTCAGAAAGGTTAGAAAAGTAAAAAACAACAAAAAAACAAAACAAAAAGAAGAGCCTGAATGCGTGTTGCGTGAAATTTCTGTGAAATGTGTAGATAATGTGTGCTGAAGCAGTGTGTGTGAGGACAGAATTCATGCACACAGCTGTGTTTGAGAGACAAGGAAATAAAAAGCATGGACAGGGAGCGAGGAGTCTTGGGACGTTTCTACTGGCAAAGAGATGTGTGTTTGTGTGTGTGTGTGTGTCCACATGGTTGTGTGTTTCCGCTCGCCTGCAGCACATCAAAGTCTATCTGCAGAGTGGGAGATAAACATTGCCGCTCTCCTGAGTGTTTCCAGAGCGCGAGTGTGTGTGTGCGCGCATGAAAATGATTCTCGGCTGCCAGTGAACCATTGTCTTTTTAATCCAGGTAGCTCAGTGTGTCGTGTGTTTTGTGTATATGTGTGTGTATAAGAGATGTTTAAATGCTTTCTTATGCCCTTGTAGGTATCAGTTCTTGTTTATTACACTCACTTTTTTTCCTTTTTTTTGAGAGCAAGAACATCACAGAAATAAATGTACCAGAACTACACTAGGACATTTTCCACCACTTTGACTATAGCTGCAACGCTTACAGGCATCTTAACTGTTTTTTATTTCCTATACCTGATACTTCCTCCACAGAGAGTTTGATCTAAGCAACAAACTGCAGATTGGTTTAAATCAAGTTTCACACTGTGTGTGTAGGATCTTAAGAACGTTACAAATAAATTTAGAAAAACAAAAAACTCTTATTTTTTACACATTATTGAGACGTGCAAAGATGTTTTAAGCTTTCCCGTGTTAACTGACACGCAGGAAACCCCGCCCTCTTGTTTTTATCGTCCAGTAGTCTCTATAATGATTTCTTGATATTGATCTAGCCTTCTCGCTTCCACTAACTGTATGTGGTGGTCATGTTTGCCTTGTGTCTATATAACTAACATGGAATAATAATCAGTGATTGAAATATGTTTGCTGTCATTAGGTAAAAAAAAAAAAATGAGGAATTTTCAACTGAGGAATTTTCAACTGAGGAATTTTACAACTTAAATTTTTTTAATTTAGGACTTTTTCAACTGTGGAATTTTTAGCTTTTGATTTTACAATATAGGAACTTTCATCATAGTATCTTTAAACTTACGATTTAACAACTAGAAATTTTCAACTGAGGAATTTTACAACTTGTGATTTTATAACATAGGAACGTTCATCTTAGGAATTTTTAAAGTACCCGATATGTATATGTTCACTACACTTTCTACTGTAAACAAATTATTTTTAAAAGGTCAACACTTAGTCCTGGACCTGCACTGCCAGTTTCCAAAAGTTTGGACACACCTTCTAATTCCATGTTTTTTCCTAATTTCTTTCTACACTGTAAAACAATACTGAATGCGTCCAAAAATATGCAATGATCTCATTTTAGTTGATTTTAAGATGTATTTGCTACTACTCCTCTGTAAGTCCTTCATAACGGCTCTAATCTGAGGTGCTGTTTAATTGGTGATTTCTAAAGCTGGTGACTCTAAATGAACTTCTCTGCCACAGAGGTACGTTTTGGTCTTGCTTTCCTGGGAAGGTCTTCATAAGAGACAGTTTCATCATGGTGCAAATGCACTTAATATTAAATATTGTTCTTGCAAGAACTGTTCCATAACAGCTGAACTTCATGTCTTTTTAAAATAACAACTTGTTGTTTTTATTTAATTACCCAATGCCATATGTGTTATTTTTTTTGTTTTGAAATCTCCAGCATTGTTCTAGAATGTGGAAAATAAATTACACAAAACATTAAATTAGAAGATGTGTCCAAATCTTATCTGGTACTGTGGGATTTTTTTTTTAAGTTAGGAATTTTTCAACTTATGATTTTACAACGTAGGAACTTTCAACTGAGGATGTCTTAACTTGATTGTAAACTTATAGTTTTTGCATTTTGGGATTGTTTAGCTTATGATTTACCAATTTAGGTATATTCGACTGAGAAATTTTCAACCTGGGGTTGTAGAGCTTGAGAATTTTTCGTTAAGGAAATTTCAATTTAAGATTTTTCGGCTTCAGATTTTTTGCCTTTACAAACGTGCAAAAGGCATAGTAGAAACTTTCTTTGGCTAGTGGTACAACTTTTGAGTACTCTCTTGTGGTGGTGTTTGGCAAGGATCTGCGTCTCTCAGACTGCCATGTGATCACAAGGGTAAACAAACTCTTTATTATAAAATAGGCTTTGTTTGAGATGTTTTTTTCCCTAACTTTTGGCTAATGTCCGTGTTCTGAGCATGTTTATGCTAAGCTAGGCTCAGCTATGTTGCAATAGATTTATTGGAAGATAACCCATTTGTATTTTGAGGACCATCTGAACTGTATAAAACTTCCCGAGATATATTTTATAAACAAACGGCAAATAACTGGAACCTAATGGATCCAGATTACGCTTTTGGATCTGATTGGTTTCTCTCTTGGGTTCCTTTAAGATACCACACCTCGACATCTCTTGGGCTTTCCCAGACTCTGTATAAACACGTTATCATCTCACAGTAATGTCAGCGCCCGAGCTTCTTTCAGACTTCATGCTCGTACATCTGTGTTTTTGGGGTAGAAAAGAAATACAGCACTAGAAAGTTCATCTCATCAACTTTAATCAGAAATCTTGTCGATCAGATGGATGAAGCCGAGGTTCAGATCGACGTTTTGCAGCACGCCATGTTTGATGTTCGTTCACGGAAAACGTCCACCTAAACGCGCAGGTGCATTTAAAAAAAAAAAAGCCAGAATGTTCGTCGACTCAGCGTCTGCTGTGGTTCTGAGCAGAGACACTCGAGCGTTCCCACACTTCTCTCTTCCCGTCCTGGATCAATCCTGACAATGAGGGCCAGTGTGTGTCCTTCAGACGTTTCAGAAAGCCCGTCTTACCTTTTCCCTCAGCGCTCAAAGAGGCTCCTGTTCTCTCGACAGAGAAAAAGAGAGAAGTGTGTGTGTGGAGTTTGAGTATCGCCGGTTTATTTTAGGAGGTATAGACAGAGACGGGCGCCTAGCAGCGAAGATAGATACACGCGCGCACACACACACACACACACACACACACCCCACATGTTCTGATAGTGCACGTTTCATACACATTGCTACCAAGCCAGACCACAGCAGCCTCATTTAGTGGTTTGTGTTTCGGAAATTTTTGTTGCTTCATTAAACATCATAAACTTTTAGATATTCGGGTAGCGTGCCGTGCAGAAACCTCTTTACTGCTGTTGGAATACATTTACCTCTTAAACACCAGCACGAAGCCTTTTGTCTAGATGAACTGCATTTTAGAAACAAATATTAATTAATAAATCGTTAGTAAGTAGCATGATACGTTTTATTTAAACAGCTCTAACAGCACAATTCCGGCAAATTTGTATGTGAGAGAAATGTATAAAGCCCATATAATTTGAAAATCAATCAAGGTGTCTGTCGAAAATACCTCTTATCTTTATCATCATATAAAATAAACGAGCCTGCAAAAAATTACATCGTTCAATAATGTACATCACGTGAACTTCAAGTTCTTCCTCCTACAGGGGACAAATTCTTAAATGTATGCGGAACAATATTACGCAAAACAAATGGGATTAATCGATTAAATTTGTAACTATGATTGATTAATCATTAAGTATCCTTCAAATCCTTATAAACCCAAAACAAGCTTTATAGCACAGAATGCATAGATGCAATACGTGGTAGATGGATGGATAGATGGATAGATAGATAGATAGATAGATAGATAGATAGATAGATAGATAGATGGATACTTTATTGATCTCGAAGGAAATCCAGATATCCAGCAGCCATAGAGACAGTAAGACAAAGACAGGTTGTAGATTGTGCACTGTGTACACACAGGGGTAATGTGAGAACTGACCAGAAGTTACTAGTGAAATGAAAATCTAAGAACAAACACTGCAAGATATATAATGAGTATATAAATGAGGGCGAAAATCAAAAGTTAAAAAAAAAACAATAAGAGAACTGAGGTTAATCGCAGTTCAGTCATGATGTGAAATTTTATATGTTGCAAGGTGGCAACATTATTACTTGTACACAAAACCTACAGTAATTGTGCAAAGAGCAGCATGAAAGTGACAATGAAATTTAGTGTGTATAAATTGCAAAGTATGCAATAGTTAGAGTAACTGTATATTGTATATAATGTTTAAATAAGGTTATTCGTCAAAGGCTTATCTAAATCTTTAATCGGATAATCTTGACTTAAATCTTGACTGATCACCCACTGTAATTCTTCATCGGACCACCTTTTGCTTTGATTATGTCCGTGGAAAGATTTAGACAGCGTCACAACATGTATTTATGTCCAGAGTCACATTTTTCTCTAAGATCTTGTATCGATGACGGGAGAGTCGGACCGCTGCGTAAAGCCTTCTCCAGGACATCCCAAAGATTCCCAATGGGAATAAGGTCTGGACTCTGTGGTGGCCAAGCCATGTGTGAAAATGGTGTCTCATTAACTCTGAACCACTATTTCACAATTTAAGCCCTATAAATTCTGGTGTGGTCATCTTGTAATATGACCGTGTCATCAGGGAAAAAAAACCAAACATTGATTGGGGGGGAAAACCTGGTCATTTGTCATATTCAGGTCGCCAGCTGACTTCATTTTTCTGCCCATACGCTGTTGTTGAACCTGAAGCTGACAAACTAAAGTGACCCAAAATCATAACATGGTGAGGAGTAGACATGGAGTGCATCCATAGTCCATCGCTCAACAGTCCATTCTTTATGCTCCCCAGCAAACTGAAGTCTGTTTTCCCACTGATTAGTCTCACTAAGACGTGTTTTTCTTAAGACTATGCAGCTGTTCAGTCCCGATCCCTTGAGTTCCCTTCGCCGTGTGTGTGTGTGTGGAAATGCTCTTACTTTCACTATGAAACACACCCATGAGTTCTACTGTTTCCTTCTCGATCTCCGCTCATGCTCATTCAACTTTTTTTTCTTCTTATTTTTCCTACCACATTTCCTCCTTGAAGGTGATGCTCCTTCACCACAGCCTCTCGCACAACCGCCTGCATCTTCGCATAACTGATTACACGCTCTCGTGTAGACGCTTGCATTTCATCTCCTGTTCAGCGTGTTTGTGTTATACTTTCAGAGCCTGCTTCCTCTTTGTAGTGCCTAATTAGGAATGTCCATGAAGCGCACACGCATAACTCGAGTGTGTGTTTCCTGTCTAGAAGAGTCTCAGTGTGTTAACACGCTCCGTGAAGACGGACAATCTGATAACAACGTGCCCTTTTAATACCCTCGCTTGTTTGCCTCTGAAATCCAGGACACAAAGAGAGAAGTGTGCGGCTATTGTCCTGTTCCTTTTCAGATCCCTTCCTTTTTACTCTCTCTCTCTCTCTCTCTCTCTCTCTCTCACTTCCCACCTTTCTCTTGTTGGTTTGGTTCCACATATTTTCTGTGTAACCTGAGCTTCTTCTTTATCTTCTTATTGAGTGACCGTAATTCAAACCTTCACTCGATAGTAGTGTACTCTGGTAGTCCTTTCCTCACCTACAGATGCGCGCACACACACACACACTCGCTGTTACATGCAGGTCTGACATCAGTGGTGCTTCAGTCAGAATGAAGAGGTGTTCGACGGGGACGCGTGTAAATCATGATGAAAGGAGACTTCAGGTTATTTGGCAGTGTGGAAACACCGCCTGCTTTTATGATGAATTATGTCTCGTTCAGAATAACTAATCACCTTGTTTAGTGCGCCGAAATGTGTATGATTCGTGAAACGAGTTGCTTTTACCCCGTCTCTCTCTCTCTCTCTCTCTCTCTCTCTCTCTCTCATGGCTAAAGTCAGAGTTCACGGCCTCAGTCATTCGCAACATAACTAATAACTGTTTTGCTTAATTTCATTGAAAATCGCAACTATCCTCCTCGGACTTTTTTGTGGCAATACCAATTTTTTCATACGTTTTAACTAGGGCTGTAGCCATCGAATATTTTAGTAATCGAGTAATCTACCAAAAAATTTACCGATTAATTGAGTAATCGGGTAAAAGGTACTTTTGCTTAATTAAACAGCAATGTAAAATATATGAGAGAAACAAATCAATTGGTTTTCTTTTTAGTAAAATCTACTTTTATTTTTTAAATGCATACAGTATTTTATCAAAAACAAACATTCATAAGTCATTATTTACAATACAAGGAATAGTTAATACCCCTATCTCAACTATGCGGTTTGACTCGCAGTGAGATGTGGTGTTGGTCACCGTGAGCCACCGCGATTGGCCCTCGACGTTTTGCTGACGTTCCGCGAAGTTTGAATTTAACATGTTTAAATTGTTAACATGTTAAATATTTGTTTTTTTTGATAAAAAACGATAAAAACGTAGTCGCAGCGCCAAAACTCTCGTTGAATCATGATGAACCGTACTTCTGGCCACCGCGTGAAACTGCGTAGGTGAGATAGGGATATTAAAGTTGACTGAGATGAATTAAGATATAGACAATAAAGAAATAACTGTAAACTTTAATTTTTTGTCTATTTGTGAGTCACAGCTCTATAGTGATCTCTGCTAAGATCTTGAGATTTTTTTTCCCTCCTGGTGTCTTTATACAGTTTGTAGACGGGATAAAACACAATAGTTGAAGGTTTTGGGTTATACAACTTGGTTAGAGGAAGAAATTTAGCTAATCATTTCTATCTTTTTGCTCGTAGTTATCAGTAACCTTGCCCTTTGTCATGTTTTGGGCCTTGTTAGTCCGCCAGTCCTCCCTTCTTCCACAGTATTACACTAGGCTCTTTAACATTCTTACTTGATGAAGTTTAAAATGATTTCAGGATGAGTTTTTCCTCACTGAAGACCATGCTGCTAAAACGGCTGGCTGCCTTTGTCCAGTTTATGTTTTTTTTTTTTTTGTTTTTTTTTTCCCAGTGAATTTTTCATTTGTCACCCGTTCGACCCCCACAACCCCGCTGAATCCTCAGCTAAACAAACGAACAGACTTTACAGTAGCGTCTAGCGAAAACAAATCTCCATCACGCTAAGTCGCCGTGACATTGTTTACACTTTCTTCAAAGAGGAGAAAAAAAAGAAAGTGTCACGTAGCGATGTTTTCTTTTCACACAGCCAACGTGCGAAAGCAGCAGAAAGGAAAGCAGGATGATGGAGATGATGGAGAGATTAGGAGAAATCCTACACCCACCTGCTCCTGGAATATTCAGACACATCTGTGAGGGGGGAAAAAAAAGCCGTATAGAGCAGGTCCCTCAAACATGAGGGAATGAGACGAGTGTTGGTGTTTGATCAGGATCAGGACCAGGAACAGGCCCAGCCGGTCTCGGGTTCGACTTTATGAAAGGTTGGATAATGAAACACTGACGCAGGTCATGTGATTGTATTTGGTTTAGCTTTTCAGCGTCAATTAGGATATCAAATAAGCAAGTTAAACCTTAAAGATTTCTTTTTCCTGCATTTTTGTATTTTCCTTCTTTTCTGATGTAATAATTCTCATCGGTCCACTCAGGAGATCTGGAAGTGAAATCTGGAAATGTTACAAAAATCACAGCTTTTGCATAAAGAGAAACCTACGTTCATCCTCCGCAAATCCTTTTTGTTTTTTGACAAGATTGCCGCTGCATCTTTTTTTTTTCTATTGAATTTATGTACGCTCTGTGCAACAGCGCCACCTATTGGTCTGGAAAATGGTGGAGAAACTTGTTGGGGGGAAAAAAAAAAAACTATCGCTTTGTACGAGATAACAGCTTGTGTTAGTTTAACATTACCATTTTAAACATTTTAACACGTTTTTTTTTTTTTTTTTTTACATTTCAGGGTAGCATTCAACAGTTTTAAAATACCTGTAATAAATGTAGCTACTTACAACAATTCAGACAGCAAACTTCGATTGAATTATATGTCATCATTTTTATTTTTTTTGTGGCCATCACTTTATACATTTTTAATTTCTATATTTTTGTGAAGTGGTAAAATGTTGCAGTTCCTCTGTAATCCTGCAGGGGGTGCACTGTATTCACACTATCCACACATTGGCGTGCAGCACATTTTTTTTAGTATTGAGTAAAATTCAGGATATTTATATTGCGTAACAAATCAGATAGACAACTAGGTATCAGGATGATATCGTATCAGGTAATATCTGGTAAAAAGGGTGCTGTTGAATAAAAAAAAAAACGCAGTGCGTTAAAATTGTATAGACTTGATGGGTTTCTATCGCAACCTTCGATGCACTAGAAATTAATAAGTTATTTTTTTTTTTAGACTGTTGTTTTGGGTTTGTTTTGAAAGTAAATTTTAATGCTGCTGCTATTTTCCAATAAGGTCAAATAAAGAAGTTATTCGACCCAAAAAAATGTAAATGCTATAAATATAATACAGAAAATGTGCGTGCCTGAAAAGCTACTTCTAAAGTTGATAATTTTTTTTTTTTTTTTTTTTTTAAGTCAGTAACTTCAGCTGTTTTAGTGAGATGATTTTATATGTGCCCCAAAATATGGTTATCTGTCAGCGTTATACTCTCTCACTTTAAACAATCATCATTTAAAATGCAAGTTATTCATATTTATTCACAAGTAATGATCCTGGAATTGGTAGAAGCTTCTAGAAGCACATGAGCTGGAAAAATTATTGCTTAACTTGTTTATTGGTTAGAATCCTAAAAAGGCAACAAAATGTGGTATCCGTAACCATATCAAATCCATGTTGAAATATCTTAACAATAAATGTAGCATTTTTGGATACAAAATACACTTTTACAGGCTTAAATGTGAAATTTAAATCGGTCAAATTTCATCTGAATGACAGTTAAGATCGTTGAAAGATTTGAATAAAAAAAAAAAAAAACAGTATCGGACACCAACGGACATAAAAGGGCGTGAACTTGTATTTAGCGTATGTGTTTATTTTTAATTTGAATAAAAATATAAACGTGTGTATTTTAAAAAGAAAATGAAGTGTGGATGGGGAGATAGTGATGTGATCCTATCTGAAAATCAAGTTTTTCACCTAGGTGAGACACTTTCTTGTTATTGCGGAGAGATTATAAACTTCCTGTGAACGCAGTCAGACGAGATGTGGTCACGTGAATCATTTCATATAACACCCAGACAGTCTGGTAAAAGCGTACACAATAAACACTAGCGTAAACAATAATGCCCCCAAAGACACAACAACCAGCTTTTAGCTTTTGTTTAGAGAATTCTAAAACAAAACAAAAACATTTCGCAGCTTGGCTTTCTGATCCTGGTCGCGCGCGTACGTTTCATCTTTACATAAAGATGGGGCACGTACGCGAGACGCGGAGACGCGGCTTAGACTTTATCCCGCAAACAGAAACATCTGGAAGCACTCAGACGGGAGAGAGAGAGATGGAGAGGGAGAGAGAGAGGTGTAAACGTGTCTTGAGAGTAAAACAGGATCAGATGTGCTGCAGCGCTCGCGGTCGTGCCAAAGAGACGAAAGGTCGCGAGTTTGATCATGTTTGCACAACGATTGTTGCCGCTCTCTCCGAGGTCTCGTTCTCACGATCTTGCTTTTTTTTATTATTATTTATTTTTTTCAATCTTTCTTGTGTTTTTTTTTTTTTCTTTCTTTCTTTTCCCTCGATGATCCTGATTTTATTAGTCACAAGTACGTGTTTCTGGGTCAGGGTTCAATATTCCATGTCACAGGTCACTTCACTTTATACTTGTGGATGATGTTCATAATCCATGATAAATGATTTAAAAGTCAAATTAAAATGAAAATAATTTACGCAAGTAATTTATTAAGGAGATAAGGCCGTCTTATTTAAGGAAAAAAAATAGACACGATCATATATCCGTGAAATAATTTAGGAAACCCTTGATGACGTCACGTTTTAAAGGCGATGAAGGATCTTTTAACCCGAATGTGTTTTTATTTTATTTTTTTATCTCTTATGTATGCGTGCTCCACTTTCTCAGAAACAGTTTCCCGGTTGTGAAAGTTTTTTTTTCTTTTTCTTCTTGTTGAGAAGAAAACCCTGATGTAACCTTTTTTTTTTTCCTCCTTTGTGGTCCGAGTTCCTCGAGAGTCTTCCTGCACACTTCCGTGCGTTCTCGTTCCTCTCACCCTCCTCACTGACGGCTCTGACTCCTCCGGTCATGCCAAAGCTGTGTGTTTGTTTAGCACAGGCGCGCCGACAGTCTGATCCACAGAGACCCCACCCCGTAACCCACTGCCAGCGTCCTGTCTCCAGACACCACTGCACACTCCCAGAGACCCTGTGGAGTGACGCCCGGGGGAGACGGAGCTGCCCCCCAGTGGTGCAGGGGGAACCTGCACGCTACCGGGCGTCGTGTTTTTATAACGTCATGGCTGATCGGCGCGCTCCGTGTGAGATGAACACGTCAGATTAGTGCTCTTTAACCCAATGACATGCTGATTAAACCCAGAGCGCTGTGTGTGTGTGTGTGTGTGTGTGTGTGTTTCTCACCACTGTAGCGCTGTGTGTGTCTGCCTGCATGTACCAGACTCGTGTAGGCTCATCATAGAGTTTACGTTGTTGTGTTTTTTTTTTTTCTTACGGGGTTTAAGTTTTCTGTCTCTTTCTATCTTTTAGTTTATTTGTCTTAATTTCTCACCAGTTTTTACTGACTAGCTTGTAAAACTACTAACTGACCAGTTTTACTGTATTTCATCTGTTTCTCTCTCTTACTGTCCGTCTCTGTCTTTTTCAATCTATTTCTGTCTCTCTTACTGTCTATATTTCTCCGTGTCGGTGTCTCACCGTCTCTTGCAGCTGGTAATTCTCTGTTTGTCTCACCTCGTCTGTATGTCTCACCCTCTCTCACTTTCTGTATTTCTCTCCATCTCTATTTCTCTCCGTCTCTCTCTCTCTTCCTCTGTTCCTGCCTGGCCTTCGTCTCTTACTGTCTGTCTCGTTCTGTATCTTTCTCCATCTTTTACTTTCTGTGAGTCTTGAACATCTTGTGTCTTTTATGTCTTTCGGTATCTCCCTCTGTTCCCCGGCCACTCTGAGTTTCTCCCTCTCATGATATGTAATCGGTCTGTTTTTGCTTCCTAATCTTACAGGACCCCCCCCCCCTTACCCCTCACAGCACCCCATTCCCCCCCCCTCCATCTTTCTCTCAATGGTATAAATATTATCGTCTACTCCGTGGAGTTGACGTCAAAGCAGCTCTCTCGCACACACGCACACTTTCACTCACTCTTAAGTGTAAACTTCGCACAGATCCCAGTGTAAAGGTATACTAATACGCACGCACGCACGCACACACGCACACACACACACACACACACACACTCTCTCTCTCTCCCTGTTCCCGCCTTGTAACCCTGGTGGTGTGGCGTGCGTGTGACCCCATGCAGGGCACCCTGTGGTCGCGTATTCACATACGCATTGAGAGCATTTTTGTTTTTGAGAGCATTTTTGTTTTTTTGTTTTTGTGCACCTAAACAGGAAGTGAAAGTGTCTGAAGCTTGAAAGTTGATGACAACTTCCTGTCTCTTGACTGCGTGTGTGTGTGTTTAAGTTTCTGATCCCTGACCTCTAACAAGTATTTGTCCTGGTCTTCCTCACAGGTCAGGAGCGTGAGGGTTTAGCAGTGACGCTCGCGCCGCGGCCTAACGCCGGAATCGTAAGTTATTTTCACGCGCGCGCACACACCACACACACATGTCAAGATCTCTCTCTCTCTCTATATATACTATATATATATATATATATATATATACACGCACACATATATATTACGCATCTTTATTACACATATCCTGTGTGTGTGTGGAGGTGGCCTGAATAATGCATGGCATGTCACGGTTTGCTGAATAAAGTGTAAACTGATAGCCTGGGCGGAGGTGCCGTCATTGATGAATTTTTCAAGAGAGAAAGGAAGAGAGATGGTGTGACCGCAGCATGAGAAGAAGAAGACAGAGACAAAGAGAAAGGGAGGACAGCAGTGTTGTGTCATCATCCGAGTGTGTGAGTGCTCCTGTGGTTGGCTCGCGGTTCCTTTCGCCCACTTGAATCTCGACCATCGATTTCTTAAGCCGGCGTTTAACCTCATTATTTTTTATTTAAAATTTTTATTTCTTTTTTTTTTTTTTTAGAGGGTGTGTGTGTAAACAGGAAGTGGCGTGTGTAACAGGGTAACACATGGCCACAGGGAGCGGCCGATGTGATTAGGTCTTATTTTCTGTCATCGCTGTGAAGTTTCACTAGAGGGCAGTGTTGGGGAAAACACACAGACACAGTGTCGTGTTCCCTGTTCAGGGGTTTGATTTTTATTTGCTGCGTCCCACAGACCTGTCTGTTATTCTGTCAGGGGAGATTACTGACTGTTGGTCTAATGTCAGCGTAAAGGATCTGTCTGTCTCTCTGTCTGACTGTAGATTTGGTTCTCTATACAGATCTGTCTCATTAGTCTGTCCATTACATTGTCTCTCTTTGTTAGAGCTGTTAGTAGATCTGTCTGGCTGTATATCTGTCTTTGTATGTAGAGCAGACTGTCTGTAGATACGTCTGTCTGTCTGTACGTACATCTGTCTTTGTATGTAGAGCAGTCTGTCTATAGGTCTGTCTGTCTGTCTGTCTGTCTATAGATCCGTCTGTCTGTCCATGGGTCTGTCTTACAGCATTGGATTCTCCTGTCCCTCTTCTAAGCAGATTTAAGGTTAAGGCCTCAACAAGGGCAAATTTGGTGGTGGGGTTTGAACATGGAACCTTCCATACTGTAGTCCAATTCCTTAACTACAGAGCTACCCTTCTGTCTGTCTGTCTGTCGGTCGGTCGGTCTGTATATTCCCCCGTCTGTCTGTATGTTTGTCTGTCTGTCGCAAGTCTGTCTGTTGACCGATCAGTCTGTGTGGAACTGTTTGTCTTTCTATAGATCTGTCTGTCTATTGAGTTGACAGACCATCTGTCTGTCATTGGTGCTGTCTGTCTGTCAATAGAGCTTTCTATTCATCTGTTTAAAGAGCTGTCTCACATTTTGATCAGTTTTTTTCTGTCCATAAAGCAGTTTGTCTATAGATCTAGCAGTTTGTCAATAGAGCTGTCCATCTGTCTCCTGGTCTCTCTCTCTCTCTCTCTCTCTCTCTGTGCCTGTCTGCATGGTCTCTTACTTACCTTTAGATCTGTCTACTGTCTCTGTATTCGTTTTGTAACATGACATCGACTGTTACAACATCCTCAATTATTTATCTGTTCCGTTTCCCCAACCGTGTACGCCACATCGGGGTCCAGGCCTGGCGTCAGAACACACCTCCCGCCTTGTGTTGTGTCAGCTCTGTGTGTGTGTGTGTGTGTGTGTGTCTGTGCAAAAAAAGATTGTGAAGGAGCCTGGGTTTGGGCCTGGGCCCAGTTTGTGTAGCATGACTGCAAGAGAAGAGAGAGTTGAGTCGATTGGAGAGGTCGATAAACTCCTAACTATCGGAAAAGTTCCTTATCTTTAATTCTCATTCAGACACGGTGTAACTTTAATGGCAGCGTTAATGAAGGTAACGTTAATTAAGTGTTTGTTCACACACACACACACACACAGTCATTTTGTTCGTTAAACTGTGATTATATCTGTAAACGAACTCTTTTGTTATTGAACCATGATAGTAGTTGATAGTAAAATTGGTAGAAACTTCTAGAAATCTATGAAAATGATTTAGTTATTTTTTTGTAAAAGATAAAAAAAAAAAAAGTCAAATTCATGTGATATCTTGTATAACAGTATAACATCTACGAACATAACAGTTTAGCATTTTAGATTAATAAACTTTTTCATTTTTTCAATATGAAATCCAAATCAGACAAGTTTAATCCGAATGACAGTTAAAACCGTTGACAGATTTGAATTTAAAAAATAACGGACACTACAGGCATACAAATAGCATGAAGTTGTATTTAGCAAATGTTTATTTTTTTTTTGATAAAAATATAAATGTGTATGCGTATTTAAGAAAAAAACCCTAATTGGAATCAGAGGATAAGTCGCGTTAAGTGCTATAAAAAAATCCTATCGGAAAATCCACTTTTTTTACCCACACTTTTTAGCACTGATGCCACGTTTTGGGTGAAAAATGAAAAATATATATTCTATATAAAGTGGATGTTGATGATAGTAAATGACAGTGGTCGGACGTGACCCATACACTCCAGCCGCGTGTACTCCTTGCAGTAGCGTCGGTTGTTACGTTGTGTCCCGCGGATCGATGGATGTCATGACCAATGAACTGTCCTGTGTCCCGTCTAAGAAAAATGGGAATTTTGACTTTTCACAATTTTTTTCATTGATTCGTCGATCCCACATTGTTTTCGTGTTTTAGTGCTCGCAGAAATGAATCGCTCACTCTTCTTGTATCGATACCTCGGCTTAAAATGTCTACATTATGGTCTGTTTAAAAATAAATAATCCACATGTTTTGTCCTATCCCATTTACTTTGTAGATTTTTTTTTCTTCTTTCTACTCCATAGCTTTGTCTGCTGTAGAAACACCTAAGAGTGGTGCGAGCCGTCATAAATCTCTCAGTAAAGTGGCTTAAGTGACAGGGAATGAGAATCCTTTATTACGATGATGTGTGTGTGAGCAGTAGGATGGATTTTTGCCGAGTTTCTTCGTAGCTTTGCTTTCCAGCTTGATGAAACTGAAAGCATCTAAAAGCCTCCCACTTTCTTTCCTTCTCTCGCTGTCTCACTCTCTGAGACCCGTATCTCTGCAGATCGATAGAAAGGCATAGCGCTGACACCGTGGAAAGCAATATTCATAAATAATGAACGCCTCGGCCTTTTACTTCGTCTCTCGTTCCTTTTGCTGAGAGGAAAAAAAAAACACACTAACCACAGAAACTGAGACGACATGCTTGAACTTTAACCTTGACGCAAAATAACCGGCGACCTCATTTCAAGGACCAGGGTGTGATCAGACTCGGCAAGCTTGTAACGATGACGTCTCGCGAATGTGCGCCTGATGACACGGCGGCCTTGTCGTCTAGACGTAGCTCTGATTTTTGTATACATTTTTAATTCTATTCATGCGACCTAAAAAACTAAAGAAATCTCGGAAGAGAAAAAAAAGTGTTGATGTTTTAAAGGGGAAAGAAAAAAAACAGCATTAGTGCTGCTTTGATAATTAGCTGAATTCTTCTTCACTCCAGGGAGCCCTCGAAACCGTCTTTTGTTTTATTCTCGTCCCTCAGTTTTTTTTTTTTTCTCTCCAACCCAAACATTGTCACTTTATCCCCACCCCCCCTCCCCCCCATGCCCACAGGCTTTCATTCTTCACCTTGAAAGGTACTAACTGCAGACGGTTCTGGCTTTTTGCGCCACCATGTGTATCCCGCTTGACGCTCGGCTAAGCAAAACCGACTGGCTGCATACCGAGCAGGGAGGATACACACACACACACACACACACACACACACACACACACACACACACACACACACACACACACACACACACACACACACAGCGAGAGGGTCTCTCCTGGGAGAAATGGAGGGGATTATTGTGTGGCATTACACTGGTTACGAGGTGGAGAATTCACTTTGGTGATTTCACAGCTCGCACTTTTCCTAATTTGAGGGCGATGGAGCCAGTGACGGTTATATGACAGATAAAAAACACAACAAAAACACATTTACAGGCACGGTTCAGCAAGTGACGACTCTGATGTACTCAAATTGGAGCTCTGGGATCATTTCCAAACGCACCAGACTAATCTCAAAGTCTGGTTCTTTTCCATCAGTGAGAACGCAGTCGCAGATCTGGGTCGCATTAGGGTTAAAAAAAAAAAAAAAGGTTTAGAATTGAGTCACTTCAGGTTGGTAATGTGAACGTAGCCATAGGGAAACGGTATAGACGGGCTCGTTTGGACCGACATGTCAACCAGACTTCATAGCCCAGGGGACATGAAGCAAACCCAAGGGGTTAATATTTCTTGGGCTACGTTTACACTGCAGGTCTCGATGCCCAATTCTGATTTGTTGTCTAGACCTGATTTTTTTTTGACCGTCTGTTTACACGTTCTTTCAACTATGACTCATATCTGCTACACGTGTTTACACTTGCCATACCATCTGGGAGTATCATACTTAAAGGGAGGTTCTTGCGCTCCACACTAGCCCAGATAGATGAAGGTGAAGTATGCTTGACGCTCTGCGATATATGCAAAGTTCGCGAAACGTCACCATGGTTTTAAAACGGAGGAGGAGAAAAAAGACGGCATAATTGCAGCCTGCGCATATACTTCATTCACCAAATACTGATTTCTTAATGTTATTTAGTCCTAATAAGCATTAAAAAGGGGGGCGGGGGGGGGGGGTTGCTGGGTGCTTTTCCTTTTCCATGTCACCTGCGATGTTATAATTCCACACGCCCTTCCACCGGAGAATAACTTTACGTCATTAAACCCCGAAAAAGTCGCAGTTTTAATGGCGTACAGAACAGGAAATCTGAACAGAACAGGAAATCTGATCTGTCTGTTTACACGACCATAACATTAGCACATATCTGATTTATATCTAATTTATTTCCACGTATGAAGAAGGCCTAAAACCGATCTCGAAAAATCGGAATGCATGCGTTTTTTTCCTGTTTACACGGACACAGAACATATCGGATATGTGTCACATATGAGCAAAAAATCGGAATTGGGTCACATTTACTCGACAGTGTACACATAGCCTTATTTCTTCTTTCAGTTATTAGGGTCCAAGCACTGACATAGTGTGTGAGGGCCCTCTTGTTCTTCTAAGGATTTAAAAAAAATTTTTGACCTTCCAGCATCTGGAGCCTTTTGGGTCTCTTAACGTGCTCAAAAAGTCATGAAAATCAGCAGACAGGCCTAGTCCTAGTTTGGTCCCCGGGTTAAATGAGGTCCCCGTAACAATGCCTTAAACCTCTGCCGAAATGTGGTTGATTTATATTTTTTATATAATGTGGTTGATTATATAATGTGGTTGATTTATATAATTACATTTATATTATTGAGTGACTTCATAGTGTAAAGCTTTTTTCCAGCATCTGGGGCTTTTCGGAGGTCTTAACATAAAATTCTTCCTCTTTTTAAAATTGTCATAATGGTATTGGTCTGTCCCCTTTAAATTCATGTGCCCAACGTTCCCACTGGCTTTCTGATGCGGCCTGGTGGCAAGTGATAGTGCAGGGTGCTTGGGCCTGCTCATTGTTGTTTTCAACTATGTTTGTTTAATTGTTTACCAATGATAAAAATCATAACCGATCATTGTAAATAGGGAAAATAAACAATTCAGTGATGCATCATGATTCTTTTGTGTGGCGATCTATGTATATATATTTTTTTATTTATTTTGTGTTTGCGCTGAGGTGGTAAGATGTTTTAGTTCCTCTATAATCCTACTGGTGGTGCTCTAAACTCTTTAAACATCGGAAATCTGAAGGGTAAAAAAAATGTAATATCGAAATGTGATATTTATCAAGCACAGAATCACGATACAAAATCCAAGTCTGCACCGAGGTATCGCGGCGATATCGACTCGGGTGCTCCCTAATCCCTAATAATCGCAGTTTATTGGATTTCTACTTTACGACTTGTAGCGGTCATTACCCTGCCTGGTGAACGGAACGGTCCAAAATTCAGACTTCATTAAATTTAATAATGAGGCTCTCCAAAAACGTTGAATCAGATGTCAGTTCTAATATAAAATGCTCTACGGGTGTTTGCGAAAAAAATAAATAAAAGAAAAACGCCGGCACCAGTCAGTAAATGAGCCGGATATTTGAATAGTGAAGTCATCTGCGCCGAGGGAGTCCTTGGATTTTTTTTGTTTGTTTATTTATTTATCTATGTTTAATTACAGTCACCAAAATGGGTCACTAGTAACCGAAAGTGTGAGAATTCTTGCTTTAGGCTTACAGAGTTTATAAGGGCTTGTATATCTATTCACCAGACGTAATGAACGCCGTCTTGCCGCGAATTTTCGCTCCTACTTTTTTTTTTTTTGGTGATATCCAGTATATTTATGTCTGAGGTTCTACCCCATACAGCTCAGTCTAAATTCATATTAGTAGAGCATTAGGTCCTGCTGTTTCTTTTCCTTTATCATGCAAGGTGATCTGTCTGGTTATTATTCTCCGCCTATTTATAGCATCCTGGCCCGTTGCCTGGAGCCGGAGTGCCTGATACGGGCCCCCGAAACGCAAAACCCTATCGCACACAGCAGCAGCAGCAGCCTCCTCCTTTCCCTCACCCAATGGGGGCAAAGTCTTCATCAGCGTCTCCGTATCTGCCCTGATGAATTGGACGATTTGCATATCTCCCATGAGGCTCTCTAACTGCGGGGCTTAATCAGCTCGGAGTGCCTGAGATCCACCGCCCTGAGGTAGGCAAGAGAACGTGAGACAAGTTAGATGTCTAAGAGCGCTAGAGTTGTTTCTTTCTTTAACACTCTTGTCGGAATCATCTTTTTTTTAAATATTGGCAGTCGAGTAGCCTTTTGCCAGACTGCGAATGTCCCCTCTCACTCTGAGGCAATTTCATGCCACTTAGGATAATTTGGATAATAACTCTTTTGAATTGTATTGATTCACCACAATTGTGTGTGTGTGTGCACATGGATGACGCTGTCCATCTTCGTCACCTGAGCATCTTAATTCGTGTCTAAGCATCTTTCTGCTCGAACCTTCCTGAAGTTGTAGGCTTGTTAGGACAAAAAAATATAGCAAGGTAAAAAAAAAAAAAAAAAAGTCTTGTGAAATTGCACTAATCATATTCACAGTTCCTTCGGAGGCGTCTTTTGTGAGATTTCCAACCACGTTAACTCCCAAACTCCTGCAGGCAGCGGCGGAGAAGAAGCAATATCCTTGATTGTGACTCACCGGAGCCAGCTCATGTGGCCAGAGACCAGAGCGAGGAGAGCACAGGGAGGAAAGGGTGGGAGGGGCTTGCAGAGAGAGGCTGTATGACAAGATGCTGGGAAAAAGAGAGAGAACGAGAGAGAGACAGAGAGACAGGATGCAAGACAGATGAGAGGGGACGATGAAGAGCATCGCTAGTGCTTGAGATATAAGTGGAAGGAGGACGGAAGTGGTGCTTTTCTTTTTCTTTCTTAAAATTATTATTTTTTTTTCAACATACAGGCTGCCAGTTTAGAAATAATCTTTCTACATCACTTAAGGACTCGTATCGCCGACAAGTCTTTGAGAAAGTTTGCAGAAGACTCGACAGGAATGCAGCTACGATAGATATGACGGCGCCCGTCAAGCGCCGCAATCGCGTAACTGCTAATCGGAGAACTGCCCCAAGCTCGCTTTGGCCGTCTGATTTCCGGGTCGCGTCTAAATTTAACTTCTGGAAGTAATTTCTGACGCCATGGAGAAATCGAACCTCCGTCTTTTTACCTCTCGGAAGTTCCTAAGGTGTCACGAGGAGTTGTGACCTTGCTCCTGTTTTTTTTTTCCCCTCGGATTTTCTCTTCGTCCATCTCGGCGTATCAAGTTTGGCTCCTGATGAGCGAGTCAATGTGTGGCTGTGGTTGTAACATCATCTCATCACTGATGAAGAGGCTCGGTCGTACGGCCTGCTGCTCGGACCTACTGTCCTGCAGCAACACTTCTGAACACCTGCAGCGTCTGGGTCTTGGCTGCCCACCGCAGCGTAAGGTAATTCTGATGGGCCTTTCACTTTTTCAGTCTTTTGAACTGTTGGTTCTGACATCGTTATGATCTTTCAATATTTACCCACTTAGAGCCTTAGAGCGGAGCCAAGCACTTTTCCACAAGCGTCTTCACCATTTATTACTTTATAGATTCTACAAAGTTCCACCACTGACAGACGTTCATCCCTTCTGCTACGCTGCACATCAACTTTTATTTGCTTTGTCATCCTGGCCTTCAAACCCAGTTCAAGATGACTCCACATTATTGCTCTGATTGCTTCGAGTGGCTTTTTTTCCTTCTTTCCTTTTTTTGGTTGTTATTTAGCCACTGGCCGGACCTGAGAGAATATCTTAAGCGTACTGCAGTAATTGATTTTCTAATGGATCCAGGTGATTTAATGGCCATCTTGCTGCCTTGACAACCGCAGCATCCGCTTTGACTTGGATTTCATTCTGAATGGATGCTGTTTATTAAAAAAAGACCTTCTCCTTTTTTTCCTCTCGTTCTCCTCCTTTTCTGGTCGCAGAAGCCTATTATTATTATTATTATTATTTGTGCCTCTGCAGTAGATTAAAGGTAGCTAAGTGAAAAAAGTCTTTTAAATCCACCCACTTGCGGAGTCGTTTTTCTTCTGGCAGGTTAGAAGGCTCGTGCTGCGTAATGTTCCGTTTAACACAAGCCTCTCAGGATCTCGCATGATACTCCCGAAGAGGTCATGGCGGCTTGACATTTCAGTTCTGCTGAGCCGTGGCGTCCTGCGTCGCTCACTCCGCTGTATTCCTACACCCTGCTCAGGTGTGACTAATAGTCATGAAGGGGACGAGTGTTTAGATTTTTTTTCTTAACTTTTTACTTCTAAAAAAAAAAAATAATAATATAATAAAAATGGATGAATCTCATCCTGATTACGACTGCGCTACGACAATTTATTATATTATCAGTTGTTTTGAGTTCAATAACGTCTCGAAATCTAATAACACTTCCTGGCCAAAAAAATGTCATATTATAAGATTTTATTCAATTACCTTTAGCGTTGATTGGTGTGTAAAAAAAAAAAGATTCGTCATGCTCCCAGAATCATTTTTAGTTACTTTCACAGCACTACCTGCCGAGGTTTTGATACTGTACTGAATGGTTCTTAACACAGTTACAATTCTTCTTAGTTGTTAGCTTTGCCGAGGCACCCCAATAATTAATTTTTCTACAACGGTTTTCTGACTAACGTCTTTCTACATCAGTTATTTATTTTGACTAAAGCTAATGCTTTTCTACAACGGTTTTTAGATTACTGCTAACGCTTTTCAACATCAGTTTTCTAATGCCTAACGCTTTTCTGACTAACACTAACGTTTTTCTGACTGTTTACGCTTTTCTAAATCGGCTTTCTGACTAACGCTTTTCTACTTCAATCTTTTGACTAACGCCTAACACTTTTCTACAACAGTTTTCTGACTAACACAAACGGGTTTCTGACTGCTGCTAACGCTTTTCTACTTGAGTTTTCTGACTAACGCTTTTCTGACTAACACTATCGTTTTTCTGACTGTTTACGCTTTTCTACATTAGTTTCCTGACTAACGCTAACGCTTTTCTACTTCGAAGAAGATCGAAGTAGAAAAGCGTTAGCGTTAGTCAGGAAACTGATGTAGAAAAGCTTCTGACTAACACCTAATGCTTTTCTACAACAGTTTTCTGACTAACACTAATGTTTTTTCTGACACTTTAAGTTTTTTTTCACATGGGTTTTCTGACTGGTGCTAACGCTTTTCTACTTGAGTTTTCTGACTAACGCTTTTTTAAGATTGTTTGCATTTACATTTGGGCATTTGGCAGACGCTTTTATCCAGAGCGACTTACATTTTATCTCCACATTATACATCTGAGCAGTTGAGGGTTAAGGGCCTTGCTCAAGGGCCCAACAGTGGCAACTTGGTGGTTGTGGGGTTTGAACCTGGGATCTTCCGAACCGTAGTCCAATGCCTTAACCACTGAGCTACCCCTGCCCCTGTTTACGCTTTTAGTAGACTAACGCTAATGCTTTTCTACTTGAGTTTTCTGATTAACGCTTTTCTGACTAACACTATCGTTTTTCTGACTGTTTGTTTTTCCACATCGGTTTTCTGACTAACTAACTCGGCTATCTGACTAATGCTTTTCCTCGCAACAGAAAAGCGTTAGTCCTATTCATTCTAAGTTTTAATCACATCTAAAGAGCGGATGGGTGGGGTGGATTAACTCTTGCCTCGATTGTAGAGAAACTATCCAGTCAATCACCTCAGATGACGTTTTAATTCCAATAACAGTCCATGAGCAGCGGTTTGAAACCCTGTGTTATCTTTTATCAAAGAAAATTAGTTTCTGTGGGAAAATGTGATCTTGTTGTATTTGTACAAGAAAAGTTTTATCGGAAGCAGGGGAGAAAATTGCAATTTCTGCTTCAGGCTTCACCTTCTTGCGAGTCATCTGCTTACCGCGAGGACGTGTGTACCATGTCAGTATCGTGTAATGTCTTTGGTATTGAAAAATGTAAAAAAAAAAAAAAAAAAAAAAACGGGATAAAGCCGGCATATTCCTACTTCTCTCTAATAAAGGTTTAAAATTTCCTTCCTGAGCGCCAGCTGGAAACGGAGTCCTTGAATAGCACTGGGATCGATTAATATCCTCTTAAATGAAATGTACACTCAAGGGCATGAAAAAGCTTTTGCATCGTATTGATAGAATTACAGGGATAGAAGAAGACTTTAACTCTCTTCCTATAGCCTGAGATACGCTATCAAATGTGCACATTTACAAAACTCATGACCCGAAGCTCTGACGCTGCGGGAACTCTGCCACTTTTATATCACGCCACGTTATCGGAGAACCGACTGAACAGAGTGGATACCCTGTGGGAAGACACTGCGCATCCTAGCGCATCCGCCACTTCGCTAACTGCCTCAGATATATTCAAGAATCCTCCATCATGGCTACGTCTTCCTGTCATTCGGTACTTCCTTCCTGCATCCAACACGGGGGGGGGGCTCATCTGATTTGATTTGATTTGATTTTATCATCTTCTTAACACACGGACACTCAAGGTTTCTAAAAATCTTGCAGCGATGACTCTCTTTTGTTGAGTTTCCAAAAGCGTGGAAAGTTGCAGAGACATCTCAAGGCTACAGCAAACTTTTTTTTTTCTTCCTTTGAAAAAGAATTCGATCAAAAGGAGAAAAAAAAATTCACATTAATAAAGGATGGTTTGAATTCTGATGATTCATATCTGAGGGAGTTGTTTCCACAGAGAGATTTTTCTTTCTATCTTTCTTAGAGTACAGAAGGCGTCCCTCAGGCAGCTCGACAGAAAGCGAATGAATTCAAGAGTCTACGGTGTATTGAAGGATTTTATCATCACCACTGATTACTACTAATAAGATCATGACTATATAGGTTCCCAAAGTGTGGCCTGCCGCCCCCTAGTGGTCCAAAGTTTTAGTTGAGTGCCTGTAGATTTTCAGATTTTGGCCTACAACTGTGTGGTTAAAGCCATGCAGTCAAACTCAATGCATCAGTTTATCAAACAATGCTTAAAGTATATTAAATAATAAAGCTAGTTATTCCTCATAAAAACTTGCAAGTAATGATTAGAGGAAAAATTTATTTAGTAAAGTATCTTAAATCTTTTATGTGGCAACTTGTATACATGCGCTACATTTATAATTGTAGAAAATTATACATGTTTGCATTTAAGGGTGTAAGTCATTCGTCTGGGATCCTGTAGGTGGCGCACTCTTAATTGTTCACAAACTAGCAGGAATTTTATTTATATATATATATATATATATATATATATATATATATATAATATATATATATATACACACACACATGCACAGTAAGTTCTTTTATACATGTTCAGGGACCACGTTCGTAAGTCAGATTCGTTCACAAGTCTGACAAAGTGGGTACCAGGCTCAAACACACGCGTTTGGTGTTTTTAGTTTTGCATTATAGTCTCGCAAGACTGCACCTACAAATTGTGAGGGGAATCCCGGTAACTCAGCGGGATCAGCTGACCTCATTTAAAGGCAGTCCAGGGGAGGATAACGCTGTATGGTATTTACTCTGTGCTTGAAAGGAGCCGTTTTTGTCTCAGCTGTTTTCCACTGTATTCGACTGTGAACGTTGTCTTGTTGAGGATTTCCAAAATGTATATTGCATCTGGATATCTATAAAATTGTGATAGAATCGCAATACAGACGGACTTGGCAGCGAGGTATCTTCATATCATATCAACTGGTCCCTTGTGGTTCCCGTGCCTCCTAAGTGTACTAGTGTATTAATGTTGTAGTGCGAGCTTAAATATTCTTTTAAATATGGTGTATAAGAGAGCTTCATTCTTTAAGAAGGGACATTGTAATGACATATTTGCAAACAAAGTTGTAAAACATGTTTGCGAAAAATAATAAAAGTATAAGCAGTGTGTAAACGTCAGCTGTATTCACACATGATCAGTTGTTTTTCCTAATGCAATTCTCAACGTTGAGAATAAGTACAAACCGTTGTGTTCACGTTTTCAGACTTTTATTTTTATTAAGAAAGACCTTTAGCAATTAATAAGTAACGCGTAACGTAGCTGAAGCAGATTCCCAGATTTTTTCAGTTTTTTTTATTTCATGTTCTGTTTTTAATATAATATTAGCTTCAGGGTTTAAAATGACTCTTATTCGTTGATGGAAGAATAAGAATATTTGGTTGATGAAGATTTTGTACACCGTTCTTTAAGTGATTAGTTTTTGTATTTAGGAAGTATTTACTCGGCTTGCGTCATCGATCTTCTGGAGATGATTCGAGACTCCATAAGTTCCAGAACGAGGAGTAATTAAAAAAACACTTTACACAAATCGAGAGTCTTTACAGAGCTCTACAGTCGAGAGATACTCATGGGACGGTTTCCTTCTTTCCTAAATATAGTAAAATTTTCTTTTTTTGTGTTTTGTGTAATTGAGCTCAGTCACACACCCCTTGACGATGCCGGCGTTTCGGCCCAGTGCTCGATGTAGAGTGAGAGGAACTACAGTGCGGCGATGGTGCGTGTCTCTGCTCGTCTCTCCTGAGAACCGATTTAATATCCATCCTGTTTGTGGGAATCTCTGAGCGCTGTGCGTGATGTTACAGTCACGTCCTTCTTACTTTCACTTTATGAAGGAAGACATTTTCCTCCTAATTAGTATTAACTACCGCAAGCTGTTCCCTGTTATTTCATCCTTCTGTATTGTCTTTTTGTTTTTATTGAATGAAGCGCGGCAGGAACACACCGAGCTAATTCAGTCTGTTAGAGTATTCAGAGCGTTTGAATTGTTTACTGCTTGCAAAACAAATACACCTTTTATGTTATAATCTCTTTTTGTTCTTGTTGTTTTAAACCATTTTTGTTCAGGTTATTCCCTAATCTTTTTTTCTTTCCTTTTTTTTCCCCTTTGTACTCGTGTTTAACATTGTTAATTTTTTTTCATTTTTATTAGTTTTTTTGCTTTTTCTTTTTACTTTTTCTTTTCTGTTTCTTTTGTTCTTTTTTTCATTACATATATTTTTTAAAATTTTCTTTTGTTTCTTTCTGCTGTTTTCTTTACATTTTTTTCTTTTTCTTATTTATTTATTTTTCCTCTTATTTCCCTCATCTTTTATCCTTTTTTTTTGCTTTTTGTATTTTTTTTTTGCATTAAATATAAAAAAATATTTATTATTTTAATCTTATCTCATTTCTCATTTTAGTCACTTTTATCTTTTATTTTAGTTTGTTGATTTTCTTTTGCTTTCTTTTCTCTCCTTTTATTTTTGTCTTCTTTTGTGCTTTCTTTATTACATTATCTTTTCTCCTTTCCCCTTTTCTTTTTATGTATTTTTCATATTTTTATCTTTTCATAGTTTTCATTGTTGTCAGTTTTTTCCTTTTCTTTTCATTTCTTAGTTTTTTTTTTTCATTTTGTATTATTTCTTTCCTTGCTTTTCTTTTTTCAACCCTCACTTTTCTTTGAAGGAATTTTGTAATGGCGATCAGTGGTGATTAGGGATAGGAATCACCAGGGACCCCCCGGTACGATGTCACGAATGAGTAGGTGCTAATTTGGGTTAAGATTCTGAATCATGATTTTAAAACTAAAAACTGATTAAATATTAAAATTGGTAATAAACTTGGCAAATAATTTGCTCTTAGCACACAGGACGCTGTGCTGTCTCAACAGTTTAAACATCTGCAGGATCATAGAGGAACTGCAACACCTTACCTTATCTCAAATCTGTATAAATTTAAAATTAATTTTAAAAAATTGTATTTGGAGTTAATGTGGTGTTGCACTAATTGCGTGTGAAAGAATTGCGATACAAGCTGGTATAAATTTTTTTAATTAATTAATTAAAACAATTGATACCAGCTTATTAATTAATCTATTTTTTTCTTCCTCATGTCAAGTAGTTGTCATGGTTACTAAACAGATTATTCATCTTGTACAAGCCTTTTGTCTTCAAGTGGAAGTAGACATTTGTGTGGTGCCATTTGTATGATTTGTCCAGTTCCGGACCTAAACAAGTCGTTTTTGCAGTGTTTACCACAAACGCCTGTGACCGTCCTCAACACTTTTCACATGGCACTGTCCAGACAGACACACGTCTCCATTCAGGACATGTCTCTCGTTTGTACCGCCGAAGGTCTCGACGCTAACGAGGCCTGTTCATCAACTCACGCTCTTTCACCGAGCGACTAAAGCTTTCAGTCAGCGGATCCGTCCGACCTCGGCTCGTTCCCGCGCGCTATTATTAACCAGAGACCTTAAAAGGTGTATTTGGATTCAGCGTCCTTTGTTCTTCCAGAAGGCCGCGCAAAATGGACTGTGGATGGTTTTAAATTACTAAAGTGCACCACCATTAGTGTGAGCACTGTTTACGGCAAAAATATTAAACTAGGCTTTTAAAGCGTACAATATCACAATCAGCGGTAAAATCTAATCCACATCTGTGTTTTTTTTTTTTTTTTGTTTTTTTTTTAAGAACCGGGGTTGAGAGGGATGAATCTCCTGAAATCGCTGACGTTTGTGATTGAGCAGATTTGACTCATGTTTGCAGGAGAACCTCTTTACAGGCCTAACAACACATGCTAATGAAGGCGTCATCTGTGGCTACGCTCTCAGATCTGAGAGCTCATCTGCATGTGGCCGGACCCCAGGAGGACTGTTTAACATCCGGACCTCATTTCCACAACCCCCCTCCCCCATGTCACAGAAGCCCCTTCAGGAAGTGGAAGCAAGAGAAAGGCCAACTCGCGCTCAGCTGGACATCTTCAGTGACCTTGTTCTTGCTGAATGCCGCCTGGAGGCGCAGACCGAGTCGCTCCATCACTGGAACCATGTGTCCCTGCGTCCTGAGGACAGGTTTACAGAGGTAGTAGCTCTGTAAGGCTAGCGGTCATGACGTTGCAGCTTCATCACGACTTATGTGTTTCAGTGAGGTGAAGGTGAAGTTTGGTTTCCGTAGTGACCGTCTGCCAGCTTTTGCTCTTTTGTATTTCAGATTGACGACGGTTATTATAACCAGCTGACTCTAAAAAACTTTAACAGAATTTTCAACAGGTTTATTGTTTAAAAATGGTTTATTATTTTTCCAACATGGATGTTTAGCAAATTTAGCTGTTCTTAGCCTAAAATCTCAAGCGATGTCATTGCAGTGTCTCTTTCTCGTCATGCTTTTGCGTGTAAGGGGGGACAAACACAACTCTACAAGTTTTGAAACGACAAGGGACGCCTGATTTGACTTCGAGTTTGAGTTGTACAGTACATGACTACTTATGCATGTCAGACCAACAATTCCTTCATTTACAGCTAGAGATGCTGTATATTACTGTTGGGAAGGTCATCGATCATAGTTGACGATCGGTCCACTTCATTCGTAAGCAAATGAATATGAAAAATAGCAATCAATTTTATTCTTTATAAAAACTTTCCCTCTACACACCTAGCCAATTTTACTGTGTAGCATAAACAGTAATGATGTCTAAGGAATCCATATATGTAGTGTGTGTACCGTCGACCCATGAAATTCACTTCACACACATGAAGTTCCTGTAAATTGTGAAAAACTGCTTTAAAAAAAATGCTGATAAATGTGGCAACAAAACTCCAAACCTGTGTGTGTATTTAATAATTTTTTTTAATGCTTTACATTGTATATTCATGTCAAAGGTGGATAAGACTAACTTTGTCCGACTTACGAACAAATCAGACTCAGGAACATGCGCTTGGAATACAACTCGTTTGTAAGTCGAGGACTTGCTGTAACTACAGTCGACCTCTGAAATCGGGTTACGTTCTTAGAGATCCTGCGAATTGCAGGGAATGAAATGCCTATAAATGCCTGTTTTTGTAGTTAAGACCCTAAATGTGCTTCCAAAACACTTGAATTTTAAACTTAAGCTTAATACATTCCCCTTAAAATGGAAAAAAAAATTGAAAAATGTAAAGTTAAAGTTGTATACTGTACTGCTGTGACTCCTGCAGTGCTAGAATGTAAAACACCCATGTTACCCCTCTATATGTACTGTAACTCATGAAACGTGTTTTCATCGGTATCAAAAAATATTTATACAGTATTATATTTTATATAGAGATTTAGCTGAATTAACATTACTTTTTGTTGCAAAATGAGTAAATCATATTGTTCTTAATAGTTTAATGTTAAAACACATAAATTATATAAGATTAAAAAAGCCATAATAAATTGTGAAGAATATTCGTCATTTCAGCGAAATTGCGGGGGATTCCGCGGACAATTAATAGTCAAGTTCTTAGGAAGAATCTGTGAACGACTGAGGCCCCAAACTCAGGGGTCGACTGTATAATATACATGTCTTATTTTAATACAAGCCAACCATAAATGCAGAAAAATCGTAACATTTGGAGCGTTATGTGTAAAATCCGCCACACTGAGTATGTGCACCATGTAAACACTAGTTGGGCAGCATCGTGGTTATAGGGTTATGTTGTATGTGCTGTTGTAATGAATATCAGCGCTGATGTACAGTACAAAACAGCACGACTTTGACTGTGATTTATTTATTACCTTTTACCTTTTATTATCTGCAGATTATGTATAGTTTTTTTTTCTTTAACCAGTTATTCTTCAAGCCAACCGCGACTTTCAGAGCTGGCAATTGACTTTTAGTACAGCCTCATACATTCCTCCTTCTCAGTTTTTCCTGCTTTTTCTCTCTTTTTTTTTTTTTTTTCTCCCATGTCCAGGATGCCAGAAGTATTTTGCCGGCTTTGCTTTTGGTTTTTTTTTTCTTCCCCTTTTCAGTTCCTCCTGAAGATGGAGATAAATGAGCTGTCGCTGGAGCGTACGGTGCGGTAATAAGTAAAGAAATGATGCGTCTCATGGCCTTATCTGTCTGGTCAAATACGCCAGCTTGGCTCCGGTCCCAGACGAGAAGAAGAAAAAAAAACAAAAAAAACAATCTTTAACGCTGAGGGTTTTTTCAGCTTCACACTGTCAGGTTTTCCCTGACATGATGTAGTAAGAAGCAGCAGTTTAATGCTTTTTGTTTCTCCTAATGTTGGTCCCAGGTGAAGATTTGTGATAAGTGGCAGCCGAGAGTGAACGAGGTTTAATCGTGGAGGTACACGCGCGAAATCTGGCCGATAGTGACCTCTAAGCTGATTAAACCTTTTGCTTAAACTAGCGGGCCGTTCAGTATCTATTGCTGTTGCCATGGATACCGAGCCTGACCCAGCTCACTGTCGATGGTGGTGCTGTTGTTGAGTGGTTTTCTTGTTGTAGCAAATATGTCATGTTATTCTTATTGTCGTTAATGTTTTTGATATTGAGCCTGTCAGGGTTTATGATGTTGTAGGCGGTGTTGGTATTGATCCTGTTGTAGTTGTCAAATGTTGTAGACAAGAATTGTTTCTTGTTGAAGTTTTGTTTGGTGGTTGTGTTTCAGATGTTTTTCTTGTTTCTGTCAGTGTTTCTGATGGTAGCCGTGGTGCTAGTGCTGTTGATTTGAATGTTTTGGTGGTGGTGCTGTGGTTAATGGTGGATTGATTGGTTTTGCTGTAGGTGGTGGAGTGGTTTGCGATGTGGTTGATTAAGGAGGTGTTTCGATTGATATTAGTGATGTTGCTATTGATGATTAATGGTGGAGATGTTTGGTTAGTTTTTGTGCTTTTTATGGTACATTAGTGGTGCTGTTCATGACGATGGTGGTGGTGATGCCGTTTATTATAACGATACGGTGGTGGTTATATGATAATGTCGTTGTAGTGCTGTTTATGATAATGTGGCGATGTTTTGGGGAGGGTTCTGTTTATGGCGATGGTAGCATTTATGATGACGGTGGTGGTACAGTTTATGGTGGTGGTACCATATGATGTTTTGTGGTGGTACTGTTATGATTGTTGCATTGCTTTCCATGGTAATGTGATGATGTTTTGGCGGCGGCGATGGTGGTTGCGTTTATAATTGTAGTGGTGGAGGTTGCGTTTATAATGGTGGTGGTATTGCGTTTATAATGGTGGTGGTATTGCGTTTATAATGGTGGTATTGCGTTTATAACGGTGGTGGTGGTGGTGGTTGCGTTTATAATGGTGGGGGTTCTGGTTGCGTTTATAATGGTGGTGGTGGTGGTGGTTGGTAGTGCTTTTTATGATGGTGGCGGCGCCGATAGTGGTGTTTATGGTGATGTTGGTGTTATGGTAGTGGTGTTTATGATGGTGGCAGTGATGGTGGTTGGTAGTGCTGTTTATGATAATTTGATGTTGTGGTGCTGTTTATGATCTTCTGGTGGTGGTGTGTATGAGGTAGATGGTGGTGTATGAGGTAGATGGTGGTGCTGGTGATTTTTATGATGTGTTTTTTGTTAAGGGTGTGATTGTGGAGATGATGGTTTGTTGGTGGTGGCGCTGTTTGTGATTTATGGTGATGTTTTGTTGGTGGTGGTGGTTGTTTACTACGATGCTGTTGTTTTACTACGATCATATCGGTGTTGCAGAGGGTGATTTTTAATTTAGAAACGTGTTGTTCATGCTGTTGGTGTCGGTTCTTTGGTGGTCGATGCCTCGTCAGTGCTGCTGTTTATGATGATGGTGTCGGTGGGGTTGTTTTGACGGTGGTGCTGTTGATTCTCTAAACTCTGCTGATGGGGGTGTTGATGATTAGCTGTTTGTTGAAAAGACAAATGAGCTGAAGGACAGAGGATCGTGTTTGTCTTTTGCTCTCGCACATATCGAGCTGGAATAGACGAGTCTGGAATGATTCATCACGTTCACTTCTGGAAACTTTAAATAATTTGGACTGAAGATAAAAACATGATCAACAGGATCACCAACGTCGGTTCTCTCTCTCTCTCTCTCTCTCTCTCTCTCTCTGATGAGTCTAGTGTAACAGGGTGTTCTGATTCTCAGGTGTTGTACTATATCGCCCTCTGCTGGCTCACAGAGGAAAAGCTACCCACAAGATTTTATTACAACACTTTTATTTTTATACATAATACTGCGTGTTGTTTTATTTTTTTCTTTATCAACTGAAGAGCCTCATTTAGTTTTTTTGTTTGTTGATCATAGCAGAGACAATTTTGGATTAAAAAATAAATCGCTGTTGCTATGGTTACCGCAATACCGCCATGAGTCGCCTTAAGCACGTAATTATAAAAATTTTGCGCCCAGTCGTTTCTACGCTAAACATTTTCCAGGCTTTCTGGATGTTTAGGAATTTGCAAATTTATTCATTTTCTCCTCAGAAAGCGTCCCCCTTATTTAATTTCCTCACGGGACGATACAAATCCGAATCGTACGTTACAGCGTATTTTATTCACCGTCTTTTTCTCTCTCTCTCTCTCCAAGTGACATGCCGAGTGAGCGTCAGCACTACGTACATTTATACGTCTTCTGTCTGTCTCTCTCTCTCTCTCTCTCTCTCTCTCTTTCTCTCACACACACTCTGTCTCTCGGTCTCTCTGATGCGGTTATTTGTGTTCCGTAGCTCGGTGGAGTTTATAATCCGCGACGCTCAGATCGTGTCTCTCGCCGCATTAATGCTGATGTTCATTGTTTTGTTTGGGAGCATGAATAAAAGATGAGGAGTTTATTTCCACTTTCTGTGCACACACACACACACACACACACACACACACACACACACACTCGGGGGGGGTCTGGAGACGGAAAACTCTAATAACCACACGTCTCTCGTTTTTTTTCTTTTCTTCCTCTCTCTCCCTCTCTCCTCCCGTATGTTTATTTCTTCGTCCCTGTCTCTTACCTACTCACATACGCCTTTCCTCCACTTCCTGTTATCATCCTCCCTCTCTCTCTCTGTCTCTCTCTCTGTGTCTTTTTCCTTTTTTCCCTCCCTTTTTGCATTCTTGCGTTCTGCTTCTCACTTTTGACCTCCTTTTTCTTTTGCTTTATCTGTTGTCTATTCTTCCATCATTAACACACCGTTCTTTCACTTTTTCTTCTTTTTTTCTTTAATGTTTTTTCTTGACTATCTCCTTTTTTATTTTCCTTCGGTTTTATTAAATTTTTCTCATCTCTTTCACCGGTTCCTTCCTTTATATCTCTCCTGTTTTGACTTTTTTTCTGTTCTTTCATTCTTTCATGTTCTCCCTTTTTCTTTTTTCCCTTTTTTAATTTCTTTCATCCTTTTATAATTTCCTTTATTTTTCTCTTTCTTCTGTTTTTTATATATTGTCTTCTTTCTTTCCTTCTTTTTTTATTCGCCCTTTTCTTTTTCCTTTCTCCTATCCTTTCTTTTCTTTTTCTTTTTTTTTTTCTTCTATTTTTTTCTTATTCTTGTTTTAATTCTTGACTTTTTCATTCCTTCATCGTTGTTTTATTTTCCCTCGTCTCTGTTTCATCCTTCTTGGTTCTTTCCTCTTTTTCTTTCTTTCCTGTTTAACTTTTTATGTCTCTTTTTCTTTCCCTTTTTGCTCCTCCCCCTCGTCTCTTCCTTTCCCACTTTCCTCCTTTTTCTTTTTCTCCTCCTTTCCTTCCTCCAGAATGCCGGGAAGTCGTTGTCCTCCTCAGGCAGCCTAGCGAAGGTCCAGAAAGTAGCAAGCTGGCTTTTGGAAATGAACCAGGACCTGCTGGTTCCCGAACCCGCGCCGGAGCCGGAGCCTGAACCCGGACACATGGACCGCGAGCGAGAACCTCAGCACCGGAGGCGGGAGCGAGGCGAGGAGGATGATGAGGAGGAGGAGGAGGACGAAGAGGAGGAGGAGGAGGAGCCGGAGCGATCCGGACAGCCAGAAGAGGCGGAGGAGGAGGAGGAACCCTGGCCTTCGGGACGAGAGTCGGCGAGCCGGAACGAGGGAGCGGAGGACGGCAGGAGAGGGGAAGTGAACGGAGAAGAGAAAGCCGCCCAGTGGCGGTGGGAGGAGGAGCAGAGGCGGCGGAGGCGGAGACGGAGGAACGGCGAGGAGGAGGAGGACGAGGAGGAGAACAACAATCAGGGTGAGGAGGGGGCGGGAGAGGGACGGGTACGGACGGGGCCGCGCTCCGAGGAGGACGAGGAGGACGGAGAGAGGGAGGAGGAGGAGGAGGAAATGGACCAGGAGAGCGACGAGTTCGAGGCGTCCGAGGACAGCGCCAGAGAGGAGGACGAGGAAGCCGAGGAGGAGGAGGAGGAGGAAGGGGCAGGAGAGACGGGACTCCACTCGTCCCCGGTTAAAACCGGAGCGCCGGAACCGAACGACAACGCAGACGTCCCGCCAGGACGACAGAACCAAAGCTCGTCTTCGTCTCAGCACACACATCCTCAGGTGAGACGTGACGCTAACGCTAACTAACGCACACCTGTATTTATCCCCCAGGTTAGCTTAAGTGATCTGATGGTCGCTATGGCGATAAACCTGAAAAACGCTTTCACTGACGGAGGCGGAAAAGCATGTGTAGTTTAGTTTCACCTGGGTGACCTTTGACCTGTCTTATCACACCTTGACCTTAAGAGCCAATAGAAATCTGGTGGGTGGGGCTGAGATATCCGTCATCATCATCATCATCATTATTGTCGGTATTGTATAATAAGTTTACGTTGTGGTTCTGAACTCTCTGTAGAGCTTAAAGTTCAGCATTTGCGATTCGTTGAGTCTGTCTCCCTCTAGTGGACACAGCATGTAGTAACAGATCAAACCTCCTTTTCAGTGTGTGAGAGAGAGAGAGACTCAGCTGTGTGTACAAGTTATAGTTACAACGATCACTTATGATGTATAAGCTACTGATTCACGTGTGTGTGTGTGTGTGTGTGTGTGTGTGTGTGTGTGTGTGTGTTTACTCGTTAGGGTTTAATAAACTAAATTCTTGTTTTCCTTTGAGACCTGCAGCCTGATCTGTCCATCACTCTCCTTTACTTCTCTTATTCTTACTTCCTTCATCCTTCCTCTTCATTTTGTCTTGCCTCCTTTCCTCATTTCATTCTCTTTCTTTCTCTCATTTCATTTCTTTTCCTAATTTTATTTTCTCTTACTTTCTTTTCTTTCTTTCTTGTATTTTCTTACTTATACTTTCATACTCTTTTTTTTTGTTCTCCTTTCTGTCTTCCTTTCGTACTCTTTTTCCCCTTTTTCTTTTATTCTTAGTTTTTCTTCTTCTTTTTTCGTTCTTTTCTTGTTTTTCATTCTTCCATATTCTCCCTTTTCTTTTTTGCCTTCATCTTTCTTGCTTACTTTTATCCTTTCTTTTCTTTCTTACCTTCTTTCTTGCATTTTTTTCTTCTCTTCTTGTTTTTTATTCCCCCATATTCTTACTTTTGCGCTTCCTTTTCTTATTTTCCTTCTGCGTTTCTTGCTTTTTTTTTCTATTTTTTCGTCTGTTTTTTTTTTTTTTTTAATTCTTTCATATTTTCTTTAGTTTTCCTTTCTGTCTTATTTTCTTGCTTTTTTCTTGTTTTTCATCCTATTATAATTCTCCCTTTTTTCTTTTTCTTCCTTTTTTCTCTTTCTTACTTAGAAACAACAAATCCATACAAGAAGCCCTTTTCTTTTCCTATTTTATTTTTTCCTCTCATGTTCTTATGTTTTTCTTTTCTTTAACTTCTCATTCCATTCTTTTCCTCCCTGATTTCACTTTTGTTCTCCAGGCTCCTTTTCTTTCTTTCTTACTTTCCTTTTTCATTCTCACTTTCTTGTTCTCACTTTTCTTCCTTCCTGTCTCTCGCTCTCTCTCTGGGTGTCTCTCTCTGTGTCTCTCTCTCTCTCTCTCTCTCTCTGTGTCTCTCTCTCTCTGTGTCTCTCTCTGTGTCTCTCTCTGTGTCTCTCTCTCTCTCTCTCTCTGTGTCTCTCTCTCTGTGTCTCCCTCTGTGTCTCTCTCTGTGTCTCTCTCTGTGTCTCTCTCTCTCTCTCTCTCTGTGTCTCTCTCTGTGTCTCTCTCTGTGTCTCTCTCTCTCTCTCTCTCTCTGTGTGTCTCTCTCTGTGTCTCTCTCTCTCTCTCTCTCTCTCTCTCTCTCTCTCTGTGTCTCTCTCTCTGTGTCTCCCTCTGTGTCTCTCTCTGTGTCTCTCTCTCTCTCTCTCTCTCTCTCTCTGGGTGTCTCTCTCTGTGTCTCTCTCTGTGTCTCTCTCTGTGTCTCTCTTCAGCCTGGTAAATGAGTTGCTACTAAATACCTCAGACTTGCAGAAGTGTATTTATAGCAAACTGTCAGTGCATATTTTTTTTCTTATTTTTTCACTTTTTAAAGGTTTACTTGTCTCTCTCTCACACACACACACACACACACACACACACACAGTGAGTTTTTTTCCACTCCAAGTCTGTCTGTCTTGTCTTCCTTATAAACACCAGACTTCCCGTGTGAAGCTGAAGGACGCAGGTGTAGTTTTCTCTAATCCAGTCCTGACGTTAGTTAACTCCGAACGTCCCTGCGACGCCACTTCCTTATTTGAGTGTCGTCCTGGAAACGGTTGCCATGCAACTCCCGTCCGCGCATCGCCATGGGGATTGAGCAAAGAGCAAATGAGCAGGAGGACGCAGGTGAATCACGGCCCCCCTGGCTGCGGTATCATCATCATCATCATCATCATCGTCGTCATCCTCCTCCTCATCGTGTTCCAGAGACGTGCGGCTTCGGCTGCGTGTCTCCTCACAACAGGGACAGGGGCGTGTCTCCTCTCCTCTCCGCACATCCGTCTAATAGACTACGAGCGCACGTTAGTGTTTAAACACACACCAGTAGGGGGCGTCACCTCAGCCGGGTTCATCACGCGTGCGATTCGGGGCGCAGTGCAGTTCCACTCTGAGACACTAGATGGCAGAAGAGATCTAGGACCGAAACACCTCAGTGTGTGTGTGTGTGTGTGTGTGTGTGTGTGTGTGTACAGATTGCGTCCATGGCATTTTTCACGTGTGTTTGTGTTTTAAACCGAACATGTCTGATGCAGCTGTACAAGGATTATTCATTAATCAGCTGTTTGCCGTCTGTGCTGTAAAACACACACACACACACACACACACACACACACACACACACACACAGTGTGAGAGAGAGAGATCTGAGAGAGATATCTCCACACTAATCCAAATTAAAATTACTCTGAGGAGAAAAAACAAAAGATGAGGATGATCTGAGGTCAGTGTAAAAGGGAGACTCCTGTGTGTGTGTGTGTGTGTGTGTGTGTGTGTGGTTCGTGCTACCTCATAAAACCCAAGGACGTTTCTACAGCATATGTCAATCTAAGAATGGTCTCTCTCTACCACACACACACACACACACACACACACACACACACACACACACACACAGAGTGTTAGAGAGAGAGAGAGAACTCTTCACAGATCAAAAGTGTTCTGAGGAAAAATAAAACTGCTGATCTGAGGTCAGTGTAGAAGGGAGATGTTTTTTTTTTTATTGTGTGTGTGTGTGTGTGTGTGTGTGTGTGTGTGTGTGTGTGTGTGGAGAGAGGGAGACCACTCTTAGATTGACACATGCTGTAGAAATGTCCTTGGGTTTTATGAGGTAGCAAGAATCACCACAGAAAATGCGCACACACACACACACACACACACACACACACACACACACACACACACACACACACACACAGTTTCCCTTTTTTAATAGATTTATTTATAAATAAGTCACACTAGCTGTCATGATGGTTGTCAATTATGTTTTCGTGTGTGTGTGTGTTAAACATGAAACCCCTCTCACGTGTGTACGAGTTCACGTTTTCCTGCTCTCATCACACACACACACACACACACACACACACACACACACACACACACACACACGTATATTTATTCATAAGACGTGATGAGGATCTCTTATTCCTTTCACTCTGATGTCAGATTTACACACACACACACACACACACACACACACACACACACACACACACACACTTAACGCTCTTTGTGCGTTCGTGTAAAGATTTTCTCTCTGAAGCAGCTTGCATATAAAAGATTCATACTCACCTGAAATTTTAAACACACTTTTTTTTTCCCTCCCACAGTAATCCACAAGGACGCAACTCTGTGTGTGTGTGTGTGTGTGTGTGTGTGTGTGTGTGTGTGTGTGTGTGTGTGTGTGTACATACTGATGTAATATCCTTGAGGCAGTGAACGACTCAGCACACAAATGGCTCAATAACTTACTTTAGTGTGTGTGTGTGTGTGTGTGTGTTGCATTTATTATACAGTGAAGTTTAAGAGACAGCCGATGAAGATGATGATGAAGATAATAATATCTCACCTCTTTTTTTTAAAAATACGTTTGAAATATTCATGATTAGTTGTTGTAGTTTTTCATTATGTAATTAATTTTTTTAAATGCTGCTAAGGTAAAAATGTGCGCGCTAAAAAACGCTTGCTAGCGTTATATCAAACAGATGAACAAACCAATAGCTGGTGTTTTTGTTAAATTAATATATACACCGGATAAAAAGACAAAGTAAGCAAGCAAAGTAAACATCAAAGGAGGTTTGAAGTTACTGGAACTCGGTTAGGACACATCATTAAAAACCTGCTGCTGATCCGACAACTCTGTGGAAGGAACGTGTTCAGAAGAATATCATCTAAACACTTGGTGAAATTGTGTGGTAAAATAAATCAGCAGTGGAATGTTTAGTCGTAAAAGAAAGATCTTTTCCATACACACACACACACACACACACACACACACACACACACACACACAATGTGATGATGTGATCATAAGAAAACCACTTGTTGGTGAAACCCACTCAAAAAAAAAAAAAAAAGTCTTCATGTTTGCTAGGGAGTGTAAAGATTGGACTTTGGAAAAGTGATGGTAAAAAGGTCGTGTGATCTGATGAGTCCAGATTGAGGTTATTATAAAGCGTCAGAAACCAGAAACCATTAACCTGCATTACAACAAAAACTCATAAAAGTTATCAGCATTTTAATAAACTAATAATAGAATCCAAACAGACAAAATCTTACAAACCGGAATTCTGATTAGATTTGTAGCGAGCTGGTCAAAGACTTTACCTAGCGTTATAGAGTAGCAAAAAAACTATCAACAATGACTAGCATTTTAGCGCACTAATAAAACTAATACCAGATAAAGTGTTGACTAGCGTCTCAGTAAACCAACCAAAACCCTTATTAACGCTGTGCAGAACAGATGGACGAGGACTAGCATTGTAATAATCTAGCGAAAAAATTAATAAATAATTTCTCACTAGCATTAGTGCTAACAGATACATTTTAGTAAGTTGGCTAAAACACTAGCTCTGGTAAACAGATAAACATAAACTAAATTATCACTTGTTTAACTAGCTAAATAAGATAAAGATGTCCAACATTGTAGAAAATGGATAACTTGATGACCAGCCTCTTAAAGAACATGCGCTCATTTCCATTTTCTCAGGGTCTTAAAGTCCACAGATTTATATGACACATAATTAGAGCTTGACAAAAGGTTCTGTGTCCAGTTTTAGGGTCTTGGATTCCCAGGACACATGTTACCAAGGGCCCTTGTGTTCCCTGGGTCCTAAGTTCCTCTGATGTAGGGCCCTGTGTTCCCAGGGTCCCGTTTTACCAAGGCCCCCATGTTCTCAGTGTCCCAAGTACCCTGGTCTATAAAGGGACACTTTGATCATTTTGACTTATGCGTGTTTTCTCACACAACTTACACTAATTTACTTAATTTTCTTTTGATTATGTAATGCTTTGCGAAAATCGCTGTTGCTAAAACGCTGTACAAATAAAATCACTTTTTGTATTGAATAAGGATAAAACATAATGGAAACCTGGAAACAATGTTCTCCAATTCTCCACTTGTTTAACAAAATAATTTTTAGACATTTCCTAAACCGCATAAAAAAATAAACAGTTAAATACCTTTTAAAAAAGTAAGCTTACAGTATAGCGAACAGACAACATTCCGACTAGCGCTTTTGTACACAACCTGTCGTGTAGTATACAAAACAGAATTCATGTGGGCTGGTTTTTCTATTTTTTTATTTATATAGACACACAAGACTAATTTAAACCCCAGACATTTTTTACATTCTCTCCCATTAGCCCCGGTTAGCGGGTTAAACCTGCGCTACGAACATGAGGCGCATACTTCAGTGCCAGGAGATTAGCGAGAGAGCCCGCGTAGGACAGCTAAAAATGAACATGATTCCAAATGTCTTTGCTCCATTAAGCCTGAGCTGAGCCATGTGGCGACTTTGACCGCTAGAATGTTTTATCTTTTTCTTCCCTCTCTCTCTCTCTCTCTCTCTCTCTCTCTTTCTCTTTTAGTCCAAACGCTTTTCTTTTTTAATTTCCTCCACACAGTGTAATTTACAAGTCATGCAAAAACAGATGCCGGGATGAATCGCTGCAGTTGGGTATAATGGTTTCCAGCTCAGTAATTGTTGGGATTTTATTTCCTGATGTGCAGGAAGCCCCTAATGTTTTTGTTTTTTTTTTTGTTGTTATTTTGTGAAGGAGGAAAAAAAAAACCCAACACCATATTGAACTGAGTTCCTGTCACGCATTTCGACATCGCTGTCCAAACAAGCAGGCTACTAAATAAAACCTGTAGAAAATCGCTAGGCTTGACGTGACAGGAGTGGTGTGTTGGAGAAAGCAGCAGGTAACAAAGCAAAGCCCAGATACACTTTTTAGGACCTCACGATGTCGGGTGAAGCGAACATGGCTGGAAATGTAGCCTCGGTTGGATGGTGGTGAACTCGGAAAAAACGCTTTTTTACCACAGTGGTGGAGCTGAAAAGCATCTCAAAATGTGTAGCAACGTAGTGAGAGGGCTGCAAATATAAGAAGGTTATGTCCGGTTCTGATACGTTCAGGTTAGAAGAGGAACCTGAGGTACAGATGTAATGGTTCAAAACTGTATACTGGTTACACATCTGTCTCCGATCTTCAACTGTCCAATTTATTTAAACAACAAATGCAAACTAAGGTCTAAGGCTAATATAGTACACAATAGGCGTTTTCACATTAGGGACCCGGGTTCAGTTTCGAGAACACTTTACCCTGAGGTCCGGTTCATTTGCTCGGTGAGAACACAAGCGTTCCGCACTCAGGAACCGGACACCAATCTTATCAAATATGGGAGCCAATGTTACCTGTGAAAACGCACATCTAGTCTTATCAAAGTCTTGACCTAGCATTAGTTAATAGGTTAAATTCATTTAGCTGTGAAGGGGATTTACCGAAAGCTATTGCTAGCATTGCTTTAAAAAGGGCAGGCCATGTTCCATGCTAAGCAGTTTCTATTTTGTCCAGATTACTAATCTGGGTTGTTATTTATTTTTTATTTGGTTGAGTCACAAGCTTTTAAATTTAGCCAGACTCGAGTAACATGTCTCATATGGGTTGTATACATCATGATTTGTCAGCTCGTGGAGAATGATCCAGGATTCCTCCGAGGGCTATTTTCAAACCCTTGTTACGGATTCGGAGTGATGCTCTCGGTTTTGCAGAATTTCATGGATTTTTCTTGCTCCCTTGATGCTCATTATCTGATCTTCTACCAGTTTGGCACGGAACAACCTAACTAAAAAACAAAAGCAAATAAACCTCGCTAGCTGGTGTTGGTCTGGTCGAAGTGGCTGTGTGCGAACCGATGAGTCACAAGCTGAGTCACGGGCTGGAAGCGGAGGTTCGTAAGGAGAAAGTCATCAGGACTGTAGGCAGTGTTTGGAAAACACACCATATGGGAGCACGCGTGTTGTTTTGTCAGTTTACAGTGCGACTTTTGGTTTCCTGTGGCGGATTCAGCAAAGGTTTTTTTTGTGCACTATTGTTCTGCGTTTCATTCGAGCCATGATGGATAACACGGCCTTATGAAGTGAAGTAACGGGCAAAATTTTCTTTCAGTGTCATTTTTAGACATTCATACGGGTCTCTAGTGTGTGTATGCAAGCTAAAAAGTTGTTCTTATTGTTTTTGACCAAGCCAATTAGATTTTTTTTTTCCTTCTATATGACCACATATAAGAGCTTGTTGCTCAGCTATGGAGGCTTGTTCTCGAGATTTAAAGATCGTTAGTGTGTAGTGGGGGTATTTATTATTCTCCCGCCTTGGACGTGGGCAAACGGGAAGATAAGTGCCTGCCCAACGAGCTTGTTGTTGGTCAGCGCTTAAGCCGTGGCTGGATGCCAGAAGAGCAGCTGTCAGGCACACTGCTGACCTCACACCCTGGGATATTTTAAAAGAGGCTGTGAGCATGCTGTTCGAGCTTGCAGCGTCCACACAGAGCTGACAATCCCCATGTTCAGTCCATGATTTCGATTCGCCACTGCTTGACGGCGTATTTGGGATAGTCCTATCATTGGGAGAGTCCAAAGTCATCGCCAAAGTACTATTTGCTGCTGGTCTTCGAGCTCTCCGTGTCATCCAAATTTTTTTAAGCTTTTAGGCTTGTCCTAAGATTTCAAAACCCGTTATTCCTGCGGGATATGAGTTACTAGTTCCCCGGACGACTCGGCGATGCTCCGGCATTGCCACATCCCGCGTTTTTCATCCACCACCAATAACAACAAGAAAAAAAACAAAATGCCCAAGGAGAAGACTCCCCAGGCTCCACCGGAGACCCTGGCGCTGGAGCTTTTGGACCCCAAGGAAGTGGTCAGAGAGCCTTCACCAAAAGTGTTGAAGATATTTAGCATTAATATCATCACACAGGGCCTTCCGTTCTGCCGCAGACGGGTGAGTTAGCGAGTGAACGTTGTGTCTGTTAAGTCTGTTTGCGGAATATTCAGCGATAGGTGGCGTGCTCCACGAACTAGCTCGAAAGTGTGCGCTAAACTTTTGCCGTTATGTTCGATCAAATATAAATTCTATATTGGATCACACGCTTTATAAAGATCCTCGTAGGTATTGCAGATGTTGCCACTTTATCCTTTTCAGTTTCTGACTTAAACGCACAGCAGTAAGGTTTAATTTTATACAGGTGAAGTACCTCAATAACGCTGAGCAGTCAAGAGTTCACATCTCGAGTGTTTCTAGAATTATGATTCATGCTTCCACCTCCGGTCTTCCTGTCTCTGTCGTGAACAATGACAGCCATCGGGAGAGCGGAGGCAGCAGACTGAATATAGCAGCGCGTTCTAAGTTGTCACCATGTGCTGCACCGCCATCATTTTAATGCCACTCGCTAAGTCCTTCACAGAGTCTAAAGTCAGACGTCAGCGTTTAGGCCGTTTGCTCTAACGAGCCTTATACACTAGTGAACAGATAGAGTTGGAATCCTCCTGTCCTTTTCGTGCGGGGGTTACGTTAGCGCCCGGTTATGATCACGATTAGCCGCCACACACGCTCCTTGTATAGCAGCGACATATGCAAACGGATGACCTTAAAAAGCCAGCGCTCTATTTTTAGGTTTTTGTAAGGATGACGGCAAAATTGCACGGATCTCTAAAAACATGCATGGACGCTTTAATGCTTTTTAAAAAAAGCTAAGCTGTTAACTGTTTACGAATGGTTGCAATGTTTTATACAGAGACCGCTGACACCATGATCAGTATGGCGTACCCATGCCCTTTTGAGATCTTGATCCGAGAACAACCTATATATATATTTTTGCAGGACACGAACAAAAATAAAACGTGTTGTTCACATGTCTACCTTGTCCGAGTATCCACTGCACCCCCACGTCACGGTCCCGCTATGGTCTCTTCCCCTATTAGAGGCGTTAAAATGGAAAAAGAAGCGCAAGCTCCAAGAGCTTAAGCGGTTGCCTCGGAAGCCTTTAGTACCTGAACAAGAGAGAAAGAGGCAGAAGTGTGTAAGAGATTAATAAATCAAAGGTTGTAAAATAAACTGTAAGTATAATGGCAGCCGGAGTACAGAAAGGGATAAGCATGAGCGGAAACCGTTTCAGATGGGACAATTTGCGAGACAGACATTCTCCGCTTCTGTTACACCGTCTCTGTATTATAGCCTGTCAGAGAGTCCAGTCGTGTTTTAGATATTTTAAGATCTGGAAATCTGTTTTATTTCTGTCAACGCCGGTAAACGTTTACGAAACAGTAGTTGGTTACAACGGTCCTGATTTAGAAACGAACTCGAAGACATGTTATTAAAGAGACAAAAATTGTTTTTTGACGTTTTTTGCAGTTGCATGGTTTTGGTGTTCCTAGAAAATCCGTCAGCTTTTGTCCGTATGATGCTTATTTTGTAAAACCTAAATAATTTTTTTTTTTTATGGTAAAACTGTGTTCATTTAAACACCATAACACGCTAAGACATTCTGTAGCGACTTCAGTTTTATATAAATTCTGACAGGAACTGAGTCGCTGTCATGACTTTTACATGTATTTTTTTCAAATAACATCACTTGCAAATTGCCAACGATAATATTTTACATTTAATTAAAGAATACGACGCTGCACAAGCTTGTCAGTCAGTTTAAGAAAGTGAAACTCCTAAGACCTATTATTTTTCGGTCATTACAAATCTGGACACTGGAGACTCCTTTCCTGATACACATCCTCCCCCGAATTTCTAATGTTCCAACACTGATCTTTACTTCTTACTAAGTAAATCAGGTTCATCTACACGTACAGCAGAGCCCAAGTTCTACCCCAAAGTTGAGACTCAGTAAGATTTCTGTGAAAGTCCTTCTACAGGATTAAACTCGCATTACGCCGAGTAGCGAACCCTGCGGTACTTTATGTAGGGGAGAGTTAAAAAAAAAATCTAAAACAGCCTTCCTGCCCATCCCCTCTAGGCATACTTTAAATTTAAGCTGTGACTTCATTGCAATTATAGAGGAAAAAAAAAAGAAGAAGAAGAAATCCTCTAAAATATCCTTGTCCTTGTTCTGTAGTTTAGTTTATGTTCAAACCCCCCGCCAATTCCTTCTGCGGTCTGCTTTGTTCTTGCTGTCTTAAAACCAGGCGATGCGAGAGTCTCCGGTTGGATTATTTTTTCTTTCTTTTTTTTCGTGACTTCTTCAGACGTTTTCATGCTTTTGGCTTGCGCTTACAGACAAGATTTTTTTTTGCTTAAGGGAGCTTCCTCTCAGACTACCATGAAAGTGTTGACTAACTTCAGAGAGAGCAGCTGGCTCCACTGAATGGAATAGTTTGGATTTCTCTTGGTCCCTGTGGGCCAATAGAAGTGGGGAATCTCCAGAGCTTCTGCACCACAAGTTCATTCCTTAGAATCCACCGAGCTTAAAAGAAAAGTTCCTGTCTCGCTCACAGCTCAAACAAACATAAAAAAACACTGGGATGATTCGTTTAATTCTTTGTCAGAATTCACCGTCGTTTTGTTTGCTTTCAGACTTGGCTCGAGAACTCGAGTCCACACCCTGGTCCGATTCCATATCGGGTTGAAAAGGTGCTTGCTGTTTATCTGTGTAGTGTTTCCTTCGGTACCAAAACTGTGACACGTCCCATCTTAGCCCGTTGACTGTAGGAAGACGTATTGTCATCCTGAAACCTGAAACATGAAGTAGCGTGACAATTTGGACCAATCAGGTTCCTCAGCTTCCATACCTAATGTGTCTCGCATCATGGCTCGTTTTGGGGAAAACCTTTCTCTGAAACGTTTCTGTGGTTTGAAAAGACTTCGCAACATCTCAGAGCGAAGACGCCAATCCAATCGCGTAAGGGGAAAAAGCCTGTAACGTCCTGTAGGCCATTTTTCTAGCGGTGATGAGTCAAGCTCTAGGACTTACAGTCTTGAAATCATTTCGCCTCTCTTTTAAGGAGCTTCATCACTTCATTAAAATTAAGTGCTCAAGGCCTCAGTTGAGGTCTCGTTACTAATTAATACGATTAGTCTCGCCACTTAGATCATTATGCTGGTCGTCTTGAGAGTTCAGGGTCAAGTAGCGAAGGTTGTTTGGAACAATACAACCTCCTTGGTGTCCTTTTGGGGGGAAAAATGGCTTCCCTATTCAAAAATTAGACGCAGATTTTCTTATCTCGGAACCTTGCCTGTGAATATTTATGACCGGAATCTATATTCAGTTATGAACTACGGTGCACTATTCAAAGTTATCTCACAAATTATTAGACCTGTCCCCCCCCTCTCTGTTTTTTATTCCGAAGGAAGACTTGCTCAGTGGTGCTTTATCACTCGTGGTGGATTTGGTTGTAAACTGAAGGACAGTCATTATTTCGGACAAATTTGAAGGCACGCGACCTTCACTTTATTCACCAGGATAAGAGTTTTATTCAATTATGTTCAAAAACGGCGGACAGAACCGACACGCTCGCTGATGGGTCCAGTGAAATACGGTTTTACAGACCGGAATACGGCAACCGGTTACCTTTGAGTACAGAGCAATAACGATCTACTACAGGAAAGTCAAACAAGTGTTAAACCAAGCTGATTTTTTTTTTCTTCATACAGCTCAAGCAAGCAAATGTTAAAGTATTCTAGACTGACACGCGTCTTTCAGGGTCCACGTTTGGATTCAGATTTAGAGTATGTCCAAAACCGCTTCCCTCCCAGGGGTGATCCCGTTGTTGCTGAATGCGCTCATCAGGAATGGACAACAGGTTCGACAGCACTGCCCTTAGAGAGACCATATTGGTTTCCTTTCCCACCCTGCGCTGTCATGCTGCTCGAGTAACGCGATCCCGTCCTGCCCATCTCAGCTATGCCACGCGCACAGAGCCATTTGCAGCATCAACCTCCGGTCTCAGACTAATCCTGAACCCAGAGGCAGGTGAAACTTAACAGAAGCGGTTAGGAATGTACAGTAACAGGACGCCGAGTAGACTCGCACTCCTGACTGGAATGATTGGGTTAACAATGTGGAATGAAAGTGGAGATTTCTGTCTGTCACAATTTACACAATTCTGAATTTGACGAATTATCCCAGAGCTGAACAGTGTCTCATCAACATATTTATGATTGAGTTTTTCTACGTTTAGTTTTAAAAACTTTTTTTTACTCACCTGATTTGATTTTGGAATCACAATGTGATAATTTTGTCTCATATTTCAGTTCCAGTTTGAATGTAATTATTAAACATTATACAAAATTTTGTACTTAAACATATTCATCAAAACTAATATGAAGTAACTGGACAAGTGATTTAGTTTTGGCAATATTGTTTTATTACCTTAAAATAATATAAAAAGAATGTCTACAAACAGTAAATTCCTGATTATATTTGTTATCTGGATTTAATTGCTGTCTTTTGTGAATAAATAACTCCTCCATATTGCAATTTCGCAATTTTCCCGAAGTATGATTTAAAAAAAAATTAATTTAGTACTAACCCTTTGAAATGGTAAATTTGTTAAATTTTTATTAAAATATTTTTAACTTGATTTATAAAAATTTGATCATGAATTTAAACTGATGTGGATCAGTAAAAAAAAAAGTTTTATTGCAAAAGTCTATAATTTACCACAGGTAAAATATGCATGTATAGTCAGAAATTTATGCAAAGTTTGCTAATGTAAGTATTAGTTTTTTTTTTTTTTTTTTGTTAAATAATTTGAAGGTGATGATAAAACTAGATTATATTTGCAGTTAACCTCGATAAATTAGACTGGATACTAAATTTACATTTAAAAGTTACATATCGCAGTTTAAATCGCAGTACACATCGAAAAAAAACTTTTCGATTACATTAATTAATAATTAGTTATTGATTTTTGATGACAAATCAAAAAGTAAAGCCCTAATTTCCTAAATATCCTTTTTTTAAAGTCTATTTATGATCAAATAAAATAACTAAGGTCATTTTAAATAAACATTTAAAACAACCAAGGTTGATGTAAAAATAGCTGAATAATTTATGATCTGATGATTATGAAGCCTCATTAAGTTGTAGTTAAAAAAAAAATGAAGCTAAGAAAGTAGTTAAGAAATAAAAGCAGATTTTAATAAATGCTGCTTATTTATTTATTTATTCATTTATTTATTTATTTATTTATTTATTTATTTTTTATAAACCAAGTATGACGATGTAACTTCAAAGATTTCATGATGAAACTTTTTTTAAATGAAGGTTTGTTTATTCTGCTTAATTTTTCCATATTTATTGCATTTTATTTATTTATATATTTATTTTAATCAGCCACTAATAGCATCTTGTCATCGTTCAGAGGTTGTATTTTTTTATTATTTAATGCATTGGGTTTGTAATAAAAGGCATCTGACTTCATTTGCCGGGTTTTAACCTTTTAGAAATTGAAATTATGTTTGAGTGTTCACACCACCCTATGTTGTTTAGTTAGTTTGGGGTGCTGTGCGTGTCCCCTACACACTCGGGGAGGACGGGTCGCTTGATTGAGCGCTGGCGTGCTGCGGTTAGGAGCCGAGACCGAGTGCGCGGATATTTCTGCCACGAGCAACCCGAGACGGCTCAGGGCTCTGGCGGTGATCTCGCTGGGATCGGTGCGATCATGTGTCCCGAGCGAGGAATAAACACCACAACAGAAGAAACTGTTTAGGCTGGGATGAAAATTTGGTCAAGGTACTGACACACAAAGAATCGAAGGTTTGCTTAATGATTAAAAAAAAAAAAACTTCTCTCCCGGGGTTCCCGTTTCGAGCATCTACTCAGAAGTGTCATCCTCATCTTCATCATGAAGAGAAGGCAAAAGTGCCCGAGGTGGTTGTGAAATGTTTCCGAAGCCCTTAAGAGCTAACGGTTTTTTTTTTTTTTTGTGCAGTGATGCAATTGACTGTAAGGCGCTACTAAAAAGTTTGTGATATTCCTCAGATATTTGCAGTGTTTACAACATATCAGAACGAGTTGATAAAAAAAAGAGGGTTTATTTCTTATTATTTTTTATTTTTTTTATGAGTTAACCAGCTACTTCTGACAACGGCAGTCTGACGAAAGTTTCTTCTCACTTCTCCGGAATTCAGATGTCGGAGAAACAGCGGTGGCGTGTTTTTTTGTGGAGAACATGGCATAATGTCAGCAGGTTGCAGTTTTTAAATGGAAAACAAAAAGCCCTAGACGGTGCTGGGTCAACTAGCCAGCTGTTAGAGAGGTGTGTTTTTACTTCGCTAGCCAGATATTCAGCTCACAGGGACGGGGAAGAAACAACCTCGAGTGTGGGAATGATTGATGGCAAGTCTGTGTTGTTTTGCATTTTTTACTTTCTTTGCTTAAAAAAATTGTGCAAAGCAAATCTAAACCTGAGTAAATCATTTGAAGGATGGAGTCTAAACATGATGCCAGAATCGGGTATAATACTATCCCTTGTTACTCAGACTTGTGTCACATTATTAAACATCTTTCCTGTCGTTTAAACAGAGCCAATGTGATCGTACAGAACGTTATCGATGATATCAGTTGGTAGGAAGGGGATGCACCTCCCAATTACGTATCATGATACCTCAGTGCCGATTCAATTAAAATTGCGATTTTCTAAATATCATGGTTTTATAAATATAGTGATACAATGTTACATTTTGTTAAAATTTTAAACCTGTAGCCTCTTCTTTATAACATTCGTTTTCTCATTTAAAAACTAACCTCGGCATCAAAATACAAGAGTTTAACATTTAACTTCAAATTTAATTAAGCAAAAATTGTTACCATGATGATTCCCAAATGATTCACTTCTACCACACGGGATGAAACTGTGTAAATAGTTCAGAGTGTGGCGCCCGGATAAAGAAAGGGCCTCTAACAAACGTGATTTCCGACTAATTAACTCAGGCAATGTTGAGACTAATTCCCTCACAGAGTTTGAAGTAAAAGTCTTTTCAAACAAAAGATCTTTAATGGCGTAACGCCATAAAACATGTTACTCTTTTATATTAGAAAACCAACTGATCCGGTTCATCTCTATTATAAATATAAAAATAGTTAAAAAAAAAAAAGATTTTAGTCAGTGTGACTGTACATGAATCACCACACAAATGAATCATGATTCATTACTGAATCGTTTTTTTTTTTTCCTTCCCCCGTCTCTTTTGTTGCGCACCAAAGAACATGTATTGAGGTTTTACAATGCGTCTCAAATTAACCCTGGACACTTAGCCGTTGAGACACCTAGCATGAAAAGGATCATAAGTAGGTTGTTTTCCAAACCGTGAACTTGACTTTGACACTCATGCACCACAAACAAAACACACAGATGTCCCAGTTTTATTTTATTTTTTTTTGTATTTTTGTCCTTCCTAACCGCAGCGTCGGCGGCAGCGTCCTTTGTTCACCTTCGAATGCTTTCTGAACAGCTGATAATGTACTTTTACATCGCCGTGCTAGCCATATCGAGCGCTTTCTACCCTCCTGGGAGTGGGAGTGAGGTGACGGGATTCCATGGCTCCCGGGGCTCCAAATAACGTCGGGCCGAAGCATCTGTGCGGATCTATTCTGAGCCGGAGAATTCCTGGTGCGAGTCTGGACGTCGGCGGGAGCTCAAGCTTTAAGTTTATTTGTAGCGGAGAAAGGATGCTAATCAAAGTAATTTTTTTTTATGTATTTATCTAACAACATGAAATGAGACTGACGGGATGATTTTAAGCCATTTAAGTGTGTGACGCGCGAGCAATCTGGTGCAGTCTGTTCCCTGTGCAGCACCACTAGCCAGCATAGCTGACCTTAAAGCACGGGGTCAGAATCTCATCCAAACGCTGATCAAGTTCAGGGCGATGTAGATGCGCAGCGTTTCGTCCAAGCCCTGCCTCCCCCCCCCGGTGAGAGCGCGTTACTGGGGATGCTGACATTTTTCCAAAAGCGCCAAAGGCTCTCGATGGACTATTGTCCTGATACCAGGCCAGGAACCCACCCCACCACCTCTAAACCCCCCACTGTAAACATTTCCCGAAGAGAAAGTGAAACCTGCCCCTTGCGGAATGTAGCCTCCTAGCGGTGCACCTGCCGTGAAGCTGCCAAAAGGCGCAGACGTTTCTCGCAGCGCTGCTAGCGTGGGTGAGAGGCTTCCTCGTCTCTCTCTCTCTCTCTCTCTCTCTCTCAGGCATGTGTCACAGGTTCAGAGCATCGCCTCGCAGCCTGGAGCAGTAACCGAAGAAGAGTCCTCCAGGCTTAAAAATACTCAGGCTTTTTATTCTGCTAGGAGGGGGATGGCAGTAAGGAATGACTCAGCGAATGTGAAGCATCTTGTCAGCACCTCATTTTTCATCGCAGTTACAGGCTAAGGTGTCGGAGGAAGACAAAACAGCAATAAGCAGGGGTTCAATAAAGTTAATTCTATCCAGATTATAAAATTGTTTAATGAAAATAACAGACTGTGTATGAAAGCAGTCTTCCTTCACATGCTCATCGTGAAGATTTACGGTTTTGATTTTTCTTTTTTTTAAATCTGACTACAAAAACTGGGAAGCTACTAAGAAATATGATCTAGACGTGAAAAGAAATTTGTTTTAAATTCAATGCAATATTTGTAGTATAACAATGACTCGTAGTTTCAGCACGTGCTGAAGTGTTTTATTTCTCTTATACAGTAGCTTTTTACAAATACTGAATAATATTTTTTATTCAGTTTGATAGAAAATCTAATTAAATCTTTGTCACATACACAACCATACACAGTATGATGTGCAGCGAAACGCTTATACGACTTCCCAGACCTAAAAAAAAAAAAATTATTTTTAATGGAATTAAATAAAAATATATTTTTTTTGTCTGAGCAATAAGAAAAAGGATTTAAAAAGAAAAAAGGATTTAAAAATAAACAATAGAAATAAAAAGAATAAGATTTTTTAATATATAGAAAATATTTCAATATTGTTTCATATAAATTTTTGTTTTCAAAATATTTAATAAAACTAAAAAGAATAAGGTTTTAAAAAGATTTATGGATTTAAAAATCTATAATAAATTTAAAAACATTTAAAATATTTAAATTATTTTATTTTTACAATATAAAAAAATTCAATGTATAATATGTAAAAAAAAAAAAAAAAAAAAACTGGGGCTGAACATTTTACAATATTCAATAAAATTTATTTTTTTTTTTACAATATTTAATAATTAATTTTACATTCATAAAGAATGCTTATTTTAAAAAATAATTATCCTTATTCCTTTGGTTTTTATAATATTTATAAAATAAAAATAACAGAGTATAAAAGAGAGATACTGTAGTAAGAATATATGGACAGAAGTATTTGGCCAAATTTGCAATGACATTGTATTCAAATACATATTCTTGAGTATGAAGTCAGACCCCATTCTTTGTGAATTTACGCCCTTCATTCTGTAGAGTGTTTATGAGGTCAGACACCGATGTTGGACAAGAAGATCTTGCTCACAATCACCCGTTCCAGTTCATCCCAAATGTGCTCGATGGGGTTAAGGTCAGTCGAGTTCTTCCACACCAAACCCATCAAAGCATGTCTTTATGGTCTTTGCTTTGTATGCTGAAGCATTAAGATTGGCCTTGACTGCGGAAAAGGGGCCTGAATAATTAACAGGTTTGGACAAACATTTTTGTCCATATAGTGTAAATAGATAGGTAGACGATCAATTTCCTGAAGGAAATATCAAAGAACTAGAGGCAAGAATATTAACACAATAGTCATGAAGTTACAACTGCAATCATGTAAAAAGCGTACAGTCACCGAAACAAAAAAAAAAACTAACACAAAAAAAGATAAGTACAAGTAGAAGATGACGTATTTTTTAACATAAACGACTAGGAGAAAAAAGTAGAGTATGATATACATAGATATGTAAATGCAAAGAATGAAACAAATATTCGCAAATATAGACAAATAAGGATGAATATTCAAATGGACAGAATAGTCCAAACTGAGATGTGCAATGCAGTGACAGCAGTGTGAAAAAATGAGTGTTGCAAGAATGTGGTAAGGAAAGTCAACTCAGATTCAAGGACCAGGATGAGTAGATGAATAAATATGACTGTGAATAGTGAGGCTGTTACAAAGAAGAGCGACCCAGTGAACAAAGGGCGTGTCAGTCGAGCAGCTCACTGGACATGCTCTACTGCTTGGCAAAAACTCCATACAGTTTGCGACTGGTTGTTAGACATGATGGACAGCTTTCTCCTGTCCAGCCTCAGCTCCAGCGAGTCAGGCTTAAAGCCAACCACAGACCCAGCTCTCCTAACTCAAATAATTCGTCCTCATGCTTTATAATTTGTCCTCATGCTTTATAATTTGTCCTCATGCTTTATAATTTGTCATCATTTCAGAACAATCTGATACTGGAGACTCCTTCCTTAAATGCTAAATGAACTCTTTTAATAAACCAATTAATGTGGAAAACCACAAGATGCCGGTGTTTGTTTTTCCTTTTTTTTTCTCCTTGTCAAACACCACATCTGTTTATTATTATACTCGGATTATGTCAAACCTCAGCCAGACAAGCCTCTGTAAATGAGCAGTTACTATAGAAACGCTAAGGTATTAGAACAAGCTGCTGAACGAGCAGATTTCAGAATTCATTTGCTGCACATTGGACTCACAATGAATGATGCCAAATTTGTCATAGTGTGTTAGTGTCGAGCCTGGATATTGACCTGCATCAATTTTTCCTGGGTCACCTACTTTTTGGAGTGATATCCTAAAGGGGTATACCCTTAGTATCTTTAGTGTGTATAATTGGGAAGTAAATTACATTATTGGACCTCAACGGCTGCTGTTCTGTTTTAGACGAGGGGTAAAACTCGACAGGGTCCTCTACATGCTCCGTTGTTGTTATAAGATGCGTGCTAAAGATAATTAGATTCAAGAGGGCCGATTTTTATTACAGATTATTCTGTGGTATCAGCAACACCGGCGCCATTATCGATTAACCAAGAACCCCCAAAGGGATGTCTCGACACGCAAGGTCGCAGGATAGCCAGCAATAAATGCCATAAATGTGGTAAATGCACACGTTCCGAATAGCCATTGTGGCTGATCAGGCTGGAGCAGATTTCTGCCTCTTGGCTGCCTCGAGGCCATCTCACACACACCGAATCCCTTAAGACCTCTCCAGCGCATAAATCATTCCTCTCAGCACATACGGACCTAAGTGGACTGAACAAGACCTTACTATTTGTCATGCAGCCTCGTCTAGGACCTTAAAATCCACAATACGATCGAGTGTATATGCACCCGAGTCTCCAAGCACCCTTTTCCTCCCCCTTTCTTTTTCCGCTTCTTCTACTCCGTGCTCAGATTCTATCCGCATCTGTGTGAAGTCTGACACACCCGGACCTTTTTAGATGCGTTGCGTATCTCTGTAAGCTGCCAGACTATTAAACCTGCGAGTTCTTCATTACTCGGTTTGCGACGAACGCCAGTGTTTATTTATCAAAAGCTCGTTACTAAGTAACTAGTCCTGGGGGCCGGGCTCCCACGGGGAACATTTCGCACTTTAGCCTATTACATCGAGCCTCGGCTTGGCACAATCAATCCTGCTTATTGATCAGCGGTGTCTGGGTCTGTCTCAGGTTTCCTGCCTGTTGCCACTCGATTTTCTCATCAGATTGATTTTTTTTTCCCCTCCCCCCCGCTCTCGTCGGTATGCCCATCTGTTTGCAGTCCTTCTGTTCCGGACTCACTCTTACTTACCGCAGGTCAAATCTGGCAGTTTGGAAACCGATAATCGCGACCGCTTAATCTTCGTTTCAAGCAGTAAGAGTGCAAAGTTTCTCAGCTGCTGGTTGAAAGAGATGTTCAGATGAGTACGCCAAATGAAAATCACTCAAGGACGGCGTCATGGTGCCATATTTATCGATTAAGAACAGCAAGTACGGATGATACAAGGACTTCCTGTTTAGCTGCAGAACCTGATGTCGAAGCAAGCACTGCAAAATTAATAAATAAATTGAACCATAAGAGTAAAAAATTTTTTTTTTTTTTTTGAGTAGGTGTGATGGTGTACTCTTTGCCTTGTCAATCAGACTGCTAACCGTGGGCTTCCATGAGCTCGTGTAATGAGGATGAGGGGTGATGCTGCTTTTCTCAGAGTAAGGGCCTTCTAAAGGCAGCATAAAATCGTGAGGAGCTTTACGTGGGCATTGGTTGTCGTGTCGTGTGATGTACGAGAGATACCTAGTGAGTGGTATTTCAGTTCATGTCTTGGGATTCCTGGGACGTCCTCGATGCTGAAATCATGTTCAGATAAACACCTAAACCTTAAAAGCCTTCGAGTCAGGGTTTCCCATTAACCATTTCCCCAAATCATTAATGGCATGAGTCCACATAACATTTGACTATTAATTAAATTACTTTTAGTAGTCCGTAATCTAAGACCTGTAAGAAATAAAGCTGCTTAAAACAAATAAGGTCAGACAATAAAGCTTTAATGCTGTTAAATCGATTTAAAAAAGAAATCACAAAGTGCTAAATTTAATGGAATTGAATAGACAGTTTTAACACCCTCTCTCCGATTTTATATTTTGCCTACAAAGATTCAGACTGTCTTAGATTTTTTATGTATTGTTGAAGAATAGTTCTCCAGGCTTCCTTAAGTCGCTCATTTTCATTCCAGTCCCTGTACCTGAGCAGTTTCAGAGGAATGAAACGCCACACAGTGACCTATGAATCATTCAATCATTAAAAAAAATCTAACCAGTGAGAAACAGGTGTGAATGATGACGGACGATCAGACCGGTGATTAGTATGCCGGTGATGCTGAGTGGCTGGGACAGACGAGAGCAGAAACGAGGTCGCTGCTGAGTTCGTTCAGTTTTCAAGTTGTACCTTTAGAAAATTCGCAGCCTTGTCACAATTTAATCAATAATTTAATTTTAAGAAAGACTTGAGACATTTGCACAGTACCGTACTTCTGAACAACAGTTTTAGCAAAGTAAAAGTCTTGTTATAAATGCGCTACTCTTTTAGCCTTTGCTTACCAATAAAGGGTCGGGGTGTAATAAAAGGAGAATGACTCGCTATGCCTTATTTCTTAGTGACAGCTTCACAGAAAAGATTTGACGGTTTCCGAAACGCGTACTTTAATAATCCTAATTTAAGCTTTGCTGGGGCGGATGCTACTCGAACTGCAGACGGACCTCGCGTTAGAGTGACATCGTATTTACCGATTTCGATTTATACTCCTGGATTAGCAAGATCATCATTTTTTTTTTTTTGCATTCATTTTTTTTTTTTTTTTTTTGCTGTGAGCTAGTCGGTGGGGTAACTTCAAGCACGGAATCCCGATTTGCCTACGTCTCCTCACAGTGGAAAACCTCTAATCGACGTGTCCTGACTAATCTCTATTTAGCACGGCACAACACAGAATTGCGGCGTATATCCTGCTTATTTATTTGTTGGGACGAACAGACAGAACTGTAATTCTCCCAAGATTGCGATTTCGCTGCGAAGTCCCACTGTCTTGCTGCCATATTTATCTGTTCGGAGCGGTCACGTCTGGAAGATATGATGGCAGGTTTTATAGACGTCAAAGAGAAAGAAGCTTCTAATCTGGAGAGTTTATAAATAATGACCGCCGCACTAACCACGTCCTCGGTGGTCTGTCGGGGAGGGACGTGAGACTCGAGCTGTCGAGTCCTACCTCGCTGCATCATGGGAATCTGCTCCGTTTTCGTTTGTTTTGCTTATTTGTTTGGACAAGCTGTCTTGAAAATGAAAAAGTGGTTAAAAGTGATAACTATACACACACTCCTTCTTTTACTCATCTAATCGAGATTAAAAGCGACGAGTCATTCTGCGTGGTCTGTTTAATCCATACAGAGACCACGCTGTGTGTGTGGTCGCGCACAAAGAAAGGAGACGGCATTTTTCAGGCTCTTATGTCAAATGCCAAGCACGTGATCCACAGAGCTGGCAGGCATCGCTCACAGCCTCGCGCTTAATGAAATCCAGCCTCGCTCTCGTCCCGCTGCCTCGTTTTATAGCGGTTAGGTTTAATGTCTGGTTTAGGAAGCTGGTCTGAGATCAGTAATAGCTAGTTTCGTGTTTATCTGTGGGGAGAACTCGACATTCTCGCTCGGTTGACACCGCAGTGAAAGTGCATCTCACTGACTCGACATGCATTCGTGGAGCAGATGTTATTTCTGAGGGTGTATCGCTGGTGTAGCTCAGAGACAGTGTGTACACTTTTTTTTTTTGCTCTCTACCCAACTCCCAATAGAAATGGCAGAGACGGTCAGTATACAAGTCTGCTATGATCAACTCTGGTGTTATTATTAATACATGTATATGTATATATAACACCACCTGGAAACCCCGCCCCCCTGTGCTAGCGCGTTCCTCACTTGCACATGATGATCAATTCACTTTTTAAAAGTCGTTTTTAATATACAGTCAGCTAAAAAAATTTATACACACTTAAAAAAAAAAAAAAGAAAACCTAAACGTAAATATATTTTAATACTAAATTTATTGCTATATATATATATATATATATATATATATATATATATATATATATATATGATATTATGATACTAATATAATAATTTGTTTAATTATATGGATATTTGATAACATCATGGTTCTTAGGTGCTGATTTGATTGGAATTGAGATTCTATGTGTCGTGATTTATCAACATCCCAATCCGATATTACGATACATTGCAATCTTAAACCTTAAAGTTTAAATAAATAAACCCTGTTCTTTATAACATTTTTTATTTAAAACCCAAGTGCAGTTTTTAAACATCACAAACTAACTTTAATTACAAGAAGTTTACAATTCACTGTTGTATCATCCCCCATACAAATTATTTCTAATAATAATTCAAACTTGGCTAATAACTCGCTCCTTACCTGTAGGATTATAAAGAAACAGCGTCTTAAACGCCTCCAAAGTCTCAAAACTCAAAAGTGAGTGTGCGGGTTGAGCGGCTGCCAGCACTGGGTGGCACGTGGGTCTCCTCACATGGGATGAGACACAATTTTTGACTAATTAGCGCTTTTGTTTTGTTTTTTAAGCCTGGTGTAAGCGTGTGTAATGTGTTGGTTTAAGGCCGGAGCTTCTGTGCTCGGTACAGAATCATTCTGGTCACTGGCCGATCGACCCATTTATCTCTATTGGTAAAGGGGATCCCTAACTTAAGAATGTTTGAGTTACAAATTTACGCAGATATAAACGGACCACGCTTTAATTGTGGAAGTAGCTTATGTGTTTTCTACAAAAAGACACTGCAGTGCACTAGATAGCAATATTTACAATTATATACACAATATTGCCAGCGTGTAGGTAAATGTATGAAATGTCTAAAGTCCTTGGTTTTTGGCCACATGATGGCAGTGTGGGGAAAGGGGACAGAGATTTAGTTAAGAGGTTTGGTATAAGACTCAGTTTGTCTGACTTAAGAACAAATCGGACTTACGAACATGCTCCCGGAACAGAACTCATCTGTAAGTCTGGGACTGTCTGTATAGAATCAGGATATTATATAAAATCATGCTTCTTACCAAATCACAACACAAATCTAAATTGTGTGTTTGTAAATGAGTCCTGCTAATTTTTTATTATTTTTTTCTCACCCTACATTTTAATATTTTGTCTATTACATTACTGTAATGTGTTTAATCCTTAAGTGTTTTTCTTTCCCTTGGATGATTTGACACTTAAAAAAAAAAAAAATTAAAAAAATTAAAGCCTGATGTGTGAAGCGTTTTTATCGCCCGTGACAACTAAGATGCGAGTGTTTTTTTCCCGCTTTAACACCGACACACGTGTGCAAACTCACTTCTTCCGATTAACCAGCAGATTTCCGTGTTAATGTACACTCCAGCCTTTAACACAAGCTCTCAATTAATCTGTACTTCATTTTTTTATTTTATTTTTTCTAATTAGTCCAGCATTCTGATTAGTTTGATTCCGACAAGTCTGATCTAAAATAATGTCCGGTATTGAGCATCATGTTACCTGAATCTCTTGGATGCTAAATAGTGAATCCACTTTATGTAGGAGTCAAGTCCATGTTACAGAAGCATGTAGAAGCTCATCATTGATCCTCCTTGTTCTACGTCCAGGTCCATTCATTCTCGCATAAACTACAATTTAAACATCACTACTGTTACTCTTTGAGTTTCATTTTTACGACGGCATGTTAAGGCCAATATGGGATTTAAATAAAAAAAAATTTTTAAATAAATAAAAATGAGTTGGAAGGGAAGAGGCAGGGAATTTCCAAGTTCAAGTTAGAGTTTTAAGTCGAAATTGAGTAAAAAAAAAAAAAAAAAAGCTCTAAATTTTTTAGAAAAAAAAAACCTTGAATATTTTAACAGGGGAAAAATATTTTCAATATAATAAAATATTTATGATTTTATGAGAAAATTTTAAGCTTAAAACTAAAAATGTTTTATAATTTTTTTTCTGTCAAGAAAGAAAAACGAATGTACTGTACACTTTGCAAGGGTGGGCACATGTCACTTGTTTTGCATTACGTTTTTTTTTTTTTTTTTTTTTTAATAGAATTTCAAGTCGAAAGTCAAAATTGAGGGGGAAAAAAGTAATTTTTTAAGAAAAAAAAACCGGGTTCAATTTTTGTGGAAAACCCCCCCATAAATTTTTATTTAAAAAAATCTTTTTTTTTTTTTTTTTTTGTTTACTCGAATTTGTGCGGTTGTTTTTCTACCAAGGAAGGAAACCATATATACACTTTACCATCACTTGTTATGCATTAAACATTTAAAGTTTTTTCCTAGAAAATTTCGACTTAAAACCTGGAAATTTATAGTTTTAATCATGGAAATTTCTTTCCTCTTCCAACTCCTTTAAAAAAATTTTTTTTTAAATCCCATATTGGCCCTAATCTGCTGTCGTACATCTTTTTCATTTGTGCTTTTTTTCTTTTTCTTTTTTCCCCGCCCCCTTATGTCGACCTGGCGCGCAGTTAAACATCCCCGGCACTTAAACACCTAGTGTTTAAACACCGCTGCTGATTTCACTCACACACCGCCACATAAAAGGATAACGCAGCGGCAGCCACGAGGTCAAGAGGTGCCGTTTGCAAATGAAGAGGTTTATCAGAGAAAGGCGCCACGATGGCAGGCATCAGAGTGTTTGCAAACACACGCATGCAGAGTCTTGAATATTAAAGCGACGCGGTGCACCTGCACCTCTTGAATATTGTAAGGAAAACGAGTGCCAGACAGGGTAATGCATTCTCCACACACCAGCTGGGGCGAGATGAAACTGTACGTGTGTGTGTGCTGGAAAAATTAGCGGTTGTAAAAAGAGCACGAGGTTAAACGCGATAAAACACCGCAGTAACGTAGTGCATGTTATGTTTGAAAATATTGAATGATTATTTACATATCTTAAAAATTTTTAAGATAAGAAGTAAGTAAATAGCATTACAGGAAATATTTGCATGTCTGTAATGAAAGCAATATATTACATGACAGTTTTTAGATTTAAACCAAAAAGAACTAATGTAGGCCCCTGGGTCTCTCATGAAATCGAAATAAGTAACTCTCCAGCATATTTCTCCAGCACACTCAGCAAAACCTCCCTGCTGTTTTACTTACGGTACTGTGGTTTTCCATAAGCAAACATTTCCACATAAAAGAAACTTGCGCACTCGAGTAAAAAAAAATGAACAGTCTGTATTTGGTGTAAAAATAATCTGTACAGTTTTATGCAGTTTTATAAGTCAAAGAGCTGTTTGTGTAGGTTTTACTGTGTGTGCTGGACAATATGCCAGACTTCAGCCAAACAATCCAGCTCAAGTTTTAACATCTTGCGCATTACATTTGCAACATTTTTGTGCAGTGAAATTCTCCAAGCTGATTCAAACAGAAGGTTATCGATGAAGACTAGTTTTAGGTGAAAGTTTTCATTAGGACGTTCGTCCTTGCGGTCTCCTTGAACGGATGCTTAAGCAAATCCAAGACGAAACGTGAACAGATTTTATTTATTTATTTATTTTTTCTTTAGTAGTCGGCGTTTATTGAAGAAACACCTCCTCGTCTACCGCTCCATACGTGTCTCTGAAGTGTTTAAAAAATGGATCGATCGGCGTTATTTGGACATGGAATGTTAATGAAGGATTTTAATAGAGAATCGATTGGATTCCTTGTTGATGATGAAGTTCAACGCTGCTCTCTCTCTCTCACACACACACACGGAGCAGAATGCTAAAGAAGTAAGTGGAATTAACTGAATGACCAGAGTTATATCTCCACTCCGGCTGAGAATTAGACTTGTATTTAAGCGACCGAGCACTTTCACGAAGGAAAGGAAAGATCGTGTGTATGCTGTTGTCATGGTGACGAATCGACCACGTCTGAAAGCTCCTGGCGTCCTTTTTTTTTTTAAAAGCAGAGTGAGTCACTGTTCGAGAATGGCCGCTGTACCGTGTGGGAGTTTTTTTTTTTTTTTTTTTTTTTTTTCAGAAACTTTTCAGGTACATTCTCAAGGTTTCTGTGTGCATCATGTAAGCGCTGGACTCCTGCTGGAACAATGAAACTTTTATTCAAGAGAATAAACGCTGAAAAAGGGGAGTCAGGAGGGGGGAATGATTCTCAGACTGCTTATAACACACCTACTAAAATATGCATGTCTCGTGTCGCTGAAGTCATCTCACATATTCATGATTCCTCCTCCAGATCGGTGATATTACGCTTTTATGTTCTGCTGGAGGAAAAAAAAAAAACAAACCCAGGCCTGGACACACATATATTCAAATAAATATTTATTAAATAATCTGTGGCCGCAGCGATTCCGCACACGGCGCCCAGAGTCCCAGTATTTAATATGCGACGCTACGGTAATAAAGTCTGTTTATACGCCGCTGCTGCACTCCTAGTTAAATCTCCTGTGGCTAAACACTGATAAAATAAACAGCAAGGAGGATAGTCGATGATTGTAGATTATAAAATAAGAAAGTAATGGAAACGTACTCGAGAGAGCTAAAGGCACTCGCTTGGACGTCAGAAAACACAAATGAGTTTATGATGTCGACTTTAGAATATAAAGCGCTCCTGCTCTTAAGAGATCCGAGCGAGCCGAGCGGAGTGGATTTGTCTCTTTATTACCAGAGTGAGAAGACAAACCGCTTCAAGGTCAGAGCTGCTGCGCGCAGAGTCACTCCAGTGTATGCAGACTTGTAAACACTGCAGCCTGAGCTGATTCAGTGTTTAAAATTATAAGTGTTCACTAAACAAACACCAAACAGAAATTTTTAACAATATTGTAACTCATCAAATACTCATGTTAACCACACACCAGTGTTTATCAATCAAATACTCACATTAACACACTGGTGTTCGCTAATTAAACACCAAACTGAAATATTAAACAGTATTGATTATTCATCAAAAACTTGTTACCCAAACACCAGTGTTTACTAATCACAAATTAGACAAATTCAACAGTATTTACTGTACATTGATTAGCGAACACTGGTGTTTGGTTAATGTGAGTATTTAAACACCAAATAGAAATATTACGGTATTAATTATACATCAAATATTCATGTTAACCAAACACCAGTGTTTAACAATCAAATACTCACATTAACCAAACAAAGGTTTTTGCTAATCAAACACCAGACAGAATTATTAAACAGTATTAATTATTTATTAAAATACTCACCGCAACCAACAGCGTTTGCTATTTAAACACCAAACAGAAATATTACAGTATTAATTTATAGATCAAATACTCATTAACCAAGCACCAGTGTTTAACAATCACATTAACCTTACACCAGTTTTTGCTAATCGAACACCAGACAGAAATATTAAACAATATTGATTTTTAAATACGCATGTTAACCAAACACCAGTGTTCACTAAACACTAATTAGAAAAATGTAACAGTATTCATTGTACATTACATACTCGCATTAACCAAACACCAGTGTTTGCTAATCAAACACCAAACAGAAATATTACAGTATTGATTAATACATCAAGTACTCATGTTAACCAAACACCAGTGTTCACTAAAAACAATTAGAAATATTAAACAATATTGTTTATACATCAATTACTCACGCTAACCAAACACCTGTGTTCGCTAATCGAACACCAAACAGAATTACAGTATTGATTGGATAACATGAGTATTTAATGTACGATCAATACTGTTATTTTTCTGTTTGTTGTTAGATTAGCAAAACCTGATGTTTGGTCAAAGTGAGTATTTATTTGGTGAACACTGGTGTTTGGTGAACATGAGTATTTAATGTACAAAAACCAGTCTTCACCAAATACTCACTTTAAGCAACACCAGTGTTAGCTAATCAAACACCAAACAGAAATATTAGTTTCAATTATACATCAAATACTCACATTAACCAAACACCAAACAAACATATTAAATAGTATTGATCATACAATAAATACTCATGTTAACCAACACCAGTATTAGCTATTTAAAAACCAGACAGAAATATTAAACAGTACTTTCAAAATATTTACATTAACCAACACTATTGTTCAGCAAACAAATGCTCACATTAGCCAAAAGAAATGGATCAAATACCAAATACGAATATTCATTCTCCACTATTGTTGCAAGCAGTACCATTAACTAAACACCAATGTACACAAGTTAATTATCAACTAACTATAAATATTAACACAAGTATTCAGAAATGCTAATATTAATCAAATACAGTCATAAATCAAACACCAAACAGAAATATTAAACTATTGATTTATACATCAGATACTCACGTTAACCAAACACTGGTGCTTACCAAACACTTAATTTCCCTGATTGATCAAATTGAATCATTCTCCACTATTTTTGCAAGCACTAACATTAACTAAACACCGATGTACACTAGTTAACTACAAACTATAAATATTAACCAAACGCCAGCATTTAGAAATCAAATGCTAATATTAACCAAATACAACCACAAATCAAACACCAGAATTCCATATTCCTGACTAAAGCATCAGATACAAATTCACCAAACACCAAAATTCACCAGACACCAGAGTTCACCAAACACGACATACAACCATCAAACAAATACCAGTGTTTGTCAAACAAATATTAACTAAACTCAAATATAGGTTAGTGTCCAGTAATTAAATCTCTAAACACACATATTAACGAAACGGCATTCCCAAAGAGGTTTTGCAGTCAAACACAAACACCATCAAAACACCTCTGGTTACCAGGACTCATGAGTACTCATATTAACCCAACACCAATGTTAAACACCAAATGCATCCAAAAATCAGATATAAATATTAACACCGGTGTTTATCAATTAAATACTCGTATTAACCCAACACCGGGTTCATCAAACACCATTTTCGTGCTCCAAACCAACACATCCACTACATTACTCGTCCATCATGCTGCGGTATTCAGCAGATCCACCCCTGATACCACAAGGCTGCTTTAAACGTCGTCACATCATCTTATTATTAACAATCCCCCTGTCTCACCGAAACACCAGTAAAAAGCTGGTCTCCAGGATCAGTCCTGTCCTTTAAACACAAACCAGAACTTCACGGCCAGTCAGAGCCAGCCTGTTCGCACAGATCCAGTCCTCGTTCCTTCGCCCGTGTCCGCTTAAATAAAACACATTCAATCTGGAGCTCAAAGGAGGCAAAGGGGGGTTTTTTTATTTATTTTTTTTAACAGAAGAAGCGGAGAGGACGCGTCTTTCCTTTGGGTCATTTCCATCCAAATTGGAAAGGACGGAAAATGGAGAGCGCCTCTTTGTACTCCTCAGTTTGCTTATCCTCGCTGTGTTTATGCATTAAGCTTATACAGGCCTGTGTGTGTGTTGCCAATTTCTCCATGCTGCATCATTTTTGAATCAACAAAGTGAACCCAGATGGGTAAATAAAAAATAAGTAGCGAATGCTTTGAGGTGCATGAGTGCGCTGCCTACTTAGGGCCCCTTCTTTCCTAGGAACCCTACCATCGGGGTATTCCATAAAAGATCATTATAAGCGAGCAGTTTGCTGCGAGATGGGTTGTTTTTCACTCGCAAGCGAATGTTGAGTTTATAAACCCTCGCGCACATGCGGCGTTGTGTACATTTGCATGAACAGCACATGCCAACACCCCTCTTGTTTCTGTTTTGGTTTGCTAATTACGCTCTTTTCAGATTTCCATCGAGTGTTCACGCTCGAGTGGAGCGGCTGCGCGCCTAGAAACACTTCTGTCACTTTCTCACACACACTCTCGCACACACACCGTATATGTGACGATCGCTACACGCAAAGCGTTGACACAGCTGCTGGCTGTTTACCCCGTCACTGATTAACCAGCCGATAATTATTGATTATTAACGGTTGTAAATGATCATGATTATGTGATAGCGTTCTTTTATGTCAAAAAGTAAAAAAAAAAAAAAAGAAAAGGTTGTCCCAAGATGCTGCAACAAACCGACAGCAGTGGTGGGACTGTGATGTTCGGGATGTCAAATTATCCAGAAGAATGTTTAGAAGAATTCTTACTGGATTTAAATGGTTTTGTAGCGCTCGTGTCGAGACAAGCATTTCATAAAAGTTTAATGAAAATACACGCCGGATCTGCCACTCAATTTTATCTAGTATTTCAACATGTCCGTTTGTTTTCGTCTCTGTATAAATTTCCTCTTGATATCGATTCTGAATAATATTGTTCCTTGTGTGTGTCCCCCTCCCTCCTTTTTTTTTTCCTTTTTATGTCGCCTTTCCTGCCTTCGTCCGGCTTTCCTTCATAAAAGGTAAGACTACGTTCTCAAAAGCGTTCTTTCTAAAATGATCAGTATATACTGGTTGTGTTTGATTTCACCACACGCTGCTCTGACACCTTCATAGCCAGGCGTCTTAACCACGACCTGTCAGTAGGTGGCAGCGTCTCGTATCGTAACGCCAGCTTTGCTCTTCAGTTCACACCTTTTTTTCTTTTTTTTGGGGGGGGGGGTGAAAGTCTACACAGGTTCATCTCCCTGACTACCATCATCATGCCCGTGTTGTTGTTGTTTTTTTTTTTTCGAACACACACACACACACACACACACACACACACACACACACACACACATGCTCATTATATTTTCATTAATATTTATTGCTAGGCTTTTAAGCACCTGGGAGGTGCACGCTTTAAAAAAAAAAAAGAGTCCCATGTGCATCGTTTTTTTTCCCTTTTTTTTCTTCTTTTTTTTAAAGGGAAAAAAAGCTCTGTATTGCATCAGCACTTTTATGAGGCCTGTATAATATGTTCAGTTTAATTTTTCACATTTCTGCTTGCTCAGGTGTAGCTGGTAGTTTTTATGCTAAAAATCCTTTTTTTTTAAATCAATAATGTATAACCATGTGTAACTAAGCCCGTCATATATTATATTGCATCATACATCACATCGCTTGTTAAGGCCATCAGTGGGTTTCTCATCTACCACCTGAAAACCCCGGGTTCGATTCCCCTCAAAGATTTAGCCGTCTGTTTTGATCCTCAAGACTTTTCGAGGTCTGTTAATAGTTATTAATCTCTAATGAAACATGAGGATTATAAGAAGCTCCAGGTGTCAGTATTAGATATCCGGACAAGAACGAATTCATTAGGATTAACAAAATCGACGTAACGTGCAAGCGCGACTGGATGACCGGCGCGCTATAAGACTGCACTGAGGTCAGATGTGTGTGTGTGTCTTTCTCTATGTACGTGGTGTGTTTGTGTTTGTTTTTACGGACTCCCAGACTTGCTTTGCTGTCACATCCAATGTTCTCACAGATGGAGACGAGACGCTGCTTCCTTACCTTCAAACACGGCTCTTTAAATTAAATAAAAAAAAAAAAAACAAGAAAAAAAAGGCACGGCGTCTGTCGGAGTTGTGCTCGTATTCTTTGAACTCGAGGCTTTTGAACTTGCCACGTTTTTTGCGAATCACAAATCCTTTGAGTTTCGGCTCCGATAAGGGAGAAAGAAGAGACTGTGGTGGTGGTGGATTAAAAATTGGTAGCATTTTTCAAGGCGGCGGCTGTTTTAGAAGTACCATCAACTTAATAATAAAAATACACAATCTTTTATAAATAAATAAAAAAAAAAGTTTGATCAGGCACATAATAATTTATTAAATTTGGCTTCTTTTGTTCATTCATGTTATGCGTTTTTGTCGTACACCCGTATAAATTGGATAAATATTGATACTTATGCAGACGTTAGTTTTTACATCATCGCTAAACAGATAGAAGTAACTAATATTTAGCTACAATTTTTTTTTCACGTTGCAATATCGACTTTTTTTTTCTCTAGAATTAGTAATTTATGGTAATTAATTAGTTTCAAGTGAACACACTAGTGTCCCCACGAAAACGGCAAAATTTCGTTATTATTTCGTTAGCACAGACGTTGAAAACATGTGGGTGGAGTGTGGTTATAGAAAAATAATCAAGGTCATGAAGTTACTCTATAACAGGATATCACGAAGTACAACAATTGCCAAGACTGTATAAATTAAAAGTTTTTATGAGTTGTATTTAAAGCTACGTTTATTGTTGTGGAAGATCGAAAACACTTCACTCTTGCAAAACACTGGCGCCGGAGACTCCTTCCAAAAATGTTATATTACTAAATTGTTCCCTTGAAAGTGACCAGTTAGTATAGAAACCTATTAGAACAAGCACATTAACGTGGATAACAGCTTCAGAGTCAGGAACACCGCTGTGGTGTAAACATTAATATCCCCTTAGCAGCTTTAGCGCAAACCCCAGTCGTGACGACCATATGGTTAATCGCGCGGCTCTAATAAATCGTCTCAGGTAGCGTGGTTTTTTTTTTCTTCTTCCCCTCACAAAGTAGCGCTGAGCGATCCCGGCGTCCTCTCTGATGTTTGCTTTAATGCGTTAACGTGCGCCGCACAGCACCGCTCCTCCATCTGCTCTTCGTTAAAAGCCCGCGCTGACTTCTGAGAAGCCGAACCTTCAGCAATCACACAGCGAGAGCGTGCCACGGCGCTCCCGCTCTTTCATCTCCCGGGCGTCACGTCAGGAGCCCACCGCTTGTTTATTCCCTTTCACCGCTTGTCCGTGTATTTTGTTTCTTTTTGGCTAACGGTCGCGCTCGTGAGATAAAGTAGAAATGTCTGCGGCGCGGTACAGGGTTTATACACCGACATCCCATGTCGGAAAGCGAGACACTTCACATATACATAGTGACTTGTGATTATGTCCGGCATCTTTTAGTTATTAACCTCCCCCCACCCCCTGCCACGTTACACAGAGTACCCAGAATTCAACAGTCCTAATGAATGGGGGGGGGGGTTGCGGGGGGGGGGGGGGGGGTTCTGACTCTGCTGTACACACATTAAAGAATGCATTAGGAGGAAGTGTGTGCGTTTAGGACGTTGTGAGGATCAAAAAAGATTAAAGGTCCTCACTAAGATAGGCTCGAGTCAAAGGTCCTCACTAGGTTCAGGTGAACCGGAAGTGTGTGAGTGGGGGTGACGCATGGAAAATCATAACTCACTTTAGTTCAGAAGAGTTAAATGATGATGTTTTCACTGCGTGTTTAACTTTTGCCCTTTCCAACACATTCCTTGTTTTTATTTGGGCTTCAGGGCAGGAAGGATTCAGGTTTGTGCTGCCGGGGCCTCAGATGCCTCTCGCTGATCGCAGGACTGATGAAATATTTCAGCACCAGTGAAAAAACAGATAGTGGCTCTCATGCATTTGTAATTTCTTGAAATATACACCTTTATTTTACAAAATATTAATATAGACAATCCCTCTGGGGAAACTACGCTCTCATTATAGAAAGTTTTTGTTTTTTTTTAACTTTTACTGTTAACGTTACTCGCCGAACAATATTTGTTTATTGATTAATGTGGTAATTATTTTTTTAATTAGTCTATTGATTATTTTTCGCTGTTACTCCAGCAATCATCTTCCTGCTTTGGATAATATTTTTTATTAACTTTTAAAAACTTAAACTTTTACTGTATAATTTTTCCAGAAAGACGCGTAGGGATGATGCATCACGGAAGCACCGTTAACCGTGCACTCACGAAAACGTAACATAGCCAGCTAGATATCGAACATCATACTGTAGCTACGAAGCCACGTGATCTCCGAGAGTGCTGCTTGTTCTTGTTTTTTTTCCCCACATGGTGTAAATGTTTACGCAGTGTTTTTTTTTTACGAGATTAGTCTGAGACTGGGTTTCCACCTCACACCAGATGACTTGGACATCTCGACAAACAGTCTTGATTATTCTTTCCTCTTGAGGCTGTAATTTCTTTCTTTTTTTTTCAGTTCTTTCCAGCATAGATTCTCTCTCTCTGTCTCTGAAAACCGAGGCATCTTCAACCGCAAATAAAATGCGCGTGATTACGATTTTCCGTCTCGAGTGCCGATCAGACGAGACGCGTCAGCCGTCTGATTATTTAGCGGCGTATTACACTACATCAGAGCTACGTTTAGCGCTTGGACATCGGAGGCGTTCCGTTCGCGGTCCTCACTTTTCCTTTTGTCTCGGGTGCTCGGCAGAGTAAACAAGACCTACATGCTCATTTTCCTTCTACCTTGCTCTCAGACACACACACACACACACACATAGTCGGTGCAGTGTAAACACACCTTGAGCGATTTAACCTTGCGAACAGAGGGGATCCTCTAGAGGAGCGCAGGTTCAGTTTGACGAGACCAGGGTGTGATCTGATAAGCCTCACACACCAACACAAAGCACACACACACACACACACACACACACACACACACACACACACACAAGCTCTTTCTTTTCCTTCTTTTTCATGTTGTCTGATGAAATTATGCCGAGCTGTCCCGAGAGGACGTTTTGTAATTGTTTGTTTTTAATATTCAATCTCTTTTTTTTTTTTTCCCCCCCATAGGGTCATGTTTGGGACGTGATAAAAGTACACCTGGTTGATTTGTGATGCGATAACCAAGTGTGAGTGTGTGTGTTTACTCAGGTAAAGGTACAGGTGTGGTTTGGATTTTGGTGATGCAAGAACGTCAATGCAATGTGTGTGTGTTTGTGTGTGTGTGTTTAGGAGGTGTCTGTTTAGCCGCGGCATAACGATCACTACAGAGCGTTACGATCTGTAAAACAAGCAGATAAGGTTCGTACTCGGGGCGTTCAGGGCCTCCTCGTTTGTCGTCTGTTTGTTGAGGATTTAGCATAACCCAAAGGAGCAGGCTCTCTGTGTGTGTGTGGGGTGAGAGAGAGAGAGAGAGAAAGAGAGCATATGTGTGTGTGTCGTTTCGCAAGATGAAAGAGTCTTCATGCATTTTTCACCTCGCTCGGTTTACAGTGTGATTAAAAGGGTGTTGATTCAGGACCCGCAGGAAACCGCGTACGCTCGAGTAGAAAGGATTAAGCGCGTAAAAAGTTTTTTTTTTTTTTTTCTTTCTTTTTTTTATTGTTTGTTTTAAAGATCTTAGATTGTTCTGTATGTACACCGAGTTGAACAAAAGTGGAATCCAAAGGTTTTTTTTTCAATCTTTTTTTTATTATTTGTTGCAATGAAAATAGTTAAACAACAATCAGTATTACAGTAAGGATGAAGATCACGTGCAGAGGACGGGTCCTCGGCCGCTACTCCCTTCTTCACCACCATCGTCCGACAGTTTTCTACTGGGTTTTGGATCTGGAGGTGATTTGGGTCGTGGCTCCATTTGGCTTTGTCCATCTGTTCACAATTGTTCGTGTTCCTTCATTAAAAAAGTTTTTATTCTAAGCTGCGAGTCGAGAATGCACCGCTGTCTTCCATCAGAAGTGATCGTCGTCCTGCTTTCAGGTGAAAATCAGATGGCGGGATTTCGAGTTTAAGTTTAGTCTTCAGCTCTTCAATAATCGTCTTACTTTAATGAGCTCTGTCGTTCCTGATGATGTTCCAGTACTTCTGGTCCTTGAGAATCACCGAATTCGGCTGATGGTCAACTTTTGAATTTTTTCTCCGAGGATGTTTCCGATGTTTCGTACTCTGGCGTTTTTTCTGAGGCTCGTAGCGATGAATCCATGACGAATGTAACCGGAGCGCAGCTTATCTGATTTCTGTTTTTATCTGTTTCCCATCACGCAGTTTACTGAAACTAGATCTCGTCCTGGTCTCGTTATAATCCTCCAGTTTTTGCTCCATGTCATGCAAACTCTTAACATATTTACACAAGTGAGCATAATTACAATTATAATGATGATGATGATAAAAAAAGCTAAAAGTAACGGATTCTGCGGCTGATTTCAGCCTCACGTCCGTCCACGCCGCGCACCGAGGCAGGTTCGCGTCACCATCTGGTGTGAGTGAAACACTAACAGCTGATCAAAGTGAACAAGCGACATGTCAAGTAAACACCATAAAAACATAACAGCTAAATATCGGCGCTTAATTAATTGTGTGTGTGTGTGAGAGAGCTCCTCCATTCAGTTCTCAGATAAATGGCAGTTCCTGATTCTGTTCCATGTTCATGGTTTTCGGTTTCTTTCTCGGATTTTTTTACTCCCCTTCCGTTAAACGATGCAGTTAAATCCTCCTCCAGTTGTTCTCACGGGGATGAAATGACGTCCCCGAGTCCTCGTTCCGCGCCGACAGCTTTAAAGTGGAAGACTTTTTTTTTTTTTTAACTGGGAGTTGGCTCCAGTGTCATGTTGGTGGAAATAAATAAAATCACTTTCATCTTCTTTCCATCTCCATTTCAGTCCCACAGCGAAAAAAAAAAGAAAGAAGGAAAGAAAGAAAAGTGGATTGATGTATTTAGGCGAGTTAATTATAGGAAAACAAGTAAAGTAACTGGTTAATTAATAAAAACAAAACTTCTTTTGTTTCTTTTGTGTGAAAAGAAATCGTTCCAGAGATTAAGGCTGAGCTTTAATTAAACCGCACTTGGGAGAGCCATTCACGTTTTTCACGCCTGCACGAGATCACAGGACGGAGGGCGTTTTCAGAAGTCGACGTCGTCACCTCTCTCCTTCTCCTCCTCCTCCTCCTCAGTTTTCGCGCGCTCCCTCCGATCCTCATTAGAGAGCGAGCGCTGCGCTCTGAGCTCTGCACCAAGCTTCGTGTTTCTCCGCATGACTGTGTTTTTGATTGTCTCAGCGCTTTGCCGGGGAGACGAGAGGCTCCGGTGGCTGATTGCCCAAATATTCGTCTCCGTGATTGCCCTCCGTTCGCTAATATCGTAGAGTCGAGCTGTAAAAAGAAAAAAAAATATGCTAATTGCTCCTTCTACGAGCTTTAAACTCTTTATTCTTGAAAAGGTCACTAACGGGGGGAGGAAAAAAAAACAAGGGAATTATAAACGAGTCGGTTGAACAGCTACACGTTGTAGCGTGACTGATGCTAGGAAATGTACGTCAGAGCATGACGTTATATTTCTATTAAACCTGTCATCGTCAAAGTGATCTGGCTACGGCTTCAGGAAGCTACCTTTGCCGATTATTGGCGTCGCTAAGTCCTGTGAGATTATAGTCTCTGATGCTAACTAGCTAGTGAACATTTTTACAACTCATTTCTACATCCTTGTTTCTTTGTGAAAACTTTGACGCATTTCTACGATCTTTTTCCTAGATGCCGTGGAACTTGTCAACCTTTTTTTTTTTTTATTCTCATGCCGGCGTGTTGACACAGGCTGCACTCTTTCATGTATTATATGTATGTTTGTATCCCAGTCGTGCTTTTAGCCATAGTGGACATGTACACACCATCCCTACCTGGTACAGATCTTTCTTTTCATGTCTGTGTTCTGGCTGTCTGTCGGGAACAAAGCACACTTCAGCTTCTGATCTTTTACTATTGAGTTAGTTTGTTTTAGAGCCGCGCAAGTGGGATGTTAATAAAGGGAGCTCGTGACTCTTCATAAAGCAGGCTCCGGTCTTTATCGTGCGCTGTGTGTGTGTGTGTGTGTGTGTGTGTGTGTGTGTGCAAACACTCCGTTGAGGCAGCGTACAATAAAACACATCTATCTAACTTATGAGTGCTAGCATAATAAAAAGCTTTCTATTGACACTGATTTAATAAGAGCTTTAGTCCGTAATGATTAGATTTTTTTCTGGCGGAATCGTAGTCGAAGATACTCAGGGAGGATGTGTAGAGCGAATTTTAGTACATGGAAAAAAGTCACAGTCCGGAAAATCGATAAAGCGCAGACGGCATAAGAGATGCTTTACTGTAAGGATCATTTACAGTATGCCGCCTCAGGACAGTGGGTACGCCCTCCCGGGACAATGGGTACGCCCTCCCGGGACAGTGGGTCTCAGGAAAGTCTGCGTAAAAACATTTGTCTTTACACTGGAAAAGAAGCCTTAATTAGACTAGCATAATTTTCGCAGCCCGTAGTTGTAACTAGCTTTCGCATTTTTATACCGCAGAGCTGTCAGATTCTCCGAGCAGATTAGTCAGAAGTCAGATGGGGTCAAAGATTTAGCTTCGAGTCTTAGTTTAGTCTTATAAAAATCTACAGCGGTGGACACCCTCTTCAAGAATGCATCATTTTCCTTCGTACAGTGCCGTGCAAAAGTCTTGACCCCGCTCATTTCTTCATATTTTTGCTTTCCAAAGAGCCAGACATTCTTTTATTTTATTTTTTTAAATACAGTTTTGAGGAATAGTTCTCCAGGCTTAATGAAGGCTCTTATTTATTTTCAGTCCAGCCTTTTCGAGCAGTTTCAGAGGAATGTGGGTTATTTTTTTGTCGTCGTTGTTGCTTATTAAGCCAAAAATGACCTATGAATCATTCAAGCATTAAAATAAATAAATAAATCTAACACAAGGCATGAACCGGTGCGAAACTGATGACGGATGATCAAGCTAGGGATTAGTATACTACTGATGCTTCGTGGTTGGGACAGACAAAAGGTGAAATGAAGTTGCTACATAAACAAGCGAAGGTTTTAAGTTGTATCTTTAGGCACTTCGCAAATAGTCGCAGTAAAAAAATTTGTTCTGATTTCTTTCATTTAGTTTATAATTTAAAAAGACGAAATGAGAGGTGACTTAAAAAGTTTGCACAGTGCTGTATTTCAGGAAGAAACTTGAAATATACAGTACTGTAGTTGCAAGCAATGATGAGCGGGCCCAAGCACCTAGCACCATCGCTCCCAAGCACCCCCCTGGGTGCACCACAGAACCTGTGATTTTTTTTTGAGCATGTTAACATGCGTTTAAATTGGACATACCAATATCATGATGACATAATTGTAGAATAGAGAGAATTTTGTGTAAGATCTCCGTAAAGCTCTGGAAAACTTGTGTGAGACTCCAATGGCAGGAGATTCCAACCTGTCCAGATGGTGGAAAACAATCAAGAGGGCTGTTTACACACTATGACCACACAGGGCTGATGTCCTAGTGCTTGGGCCCTAATAAACAATCAGTGTTCCAATTAATCCGAGGCTTTTCCCCCACGACAGACCAAAGTCTAATAATAAATGTAATTACCAGTTAGTTAAGTATGTTCTTGTTAATAGTGCAGGAGTAATGAGATGCTTATTCAACATTCATAAAATAAGGCTCCTATGTTCGAGCTTTGAATTATCTTTGGTATAAGGAAAGTCAAAGACCTTGATCTTTTGAGGTTCCCCCTGCCTCAAAGTTTAATGTGTAAGTTAAAGTTCCTTAAGTTACCTTACATTTGACAGACACAAGACTGACAGAAAAAGAGAGAGGGCGATAATGACAAGGGATCACTGAAAGTTATAAAAAAAACACAAAATATAATAAAGGACGTCCACAGCTGCTGCAGTATGAAAAGACCATGTAGGAGTCTGTCTCTTTGTCTTCGAGCTCTTTTAGCGTTAGGGGAAAAAAAAAAGTCTAAGTAAGTTACCATGTCAGACAGATTTCAAATAAACTCTTTCTCCCCGGCCCGAGTTTGTTTCTTCACCCCGCTCATTCCTGACCTGCTTCACGCTCTGATTCTTCTTAATTGCATTGTGTTAGCCTGTGTCATCTTTTATTTGCTTTCAGAAGCAACAGGATATTAAAATCTGTCTGGACCATAAAGCGGCCGGATGGCAAAAAAAGAAAAGGGTGCGGGTGTTTGTACAAGTACAGTCCCAGAATAGTAATTAACCCACATCCTCATATCCAGCATAGGCTAATGTCTAGGCAGATGGAGGGTGAGAGCGAGAGAGAGAGAGAGAGAGAGCTGGATGGATACACCATCAGATTATGAGGTAAATCTGAACAGCCTGAACAGGCACTGGTTGACAGTTTATGATAATGTTTTCCAGATAAACGAGTGTGTTCTGTCTCTGAACGCATCACGCAACAGTTGTCACTCATTCCTAAAATAAACCGACTGTTTGTGAAAGCGTATAACATGGTTCCTTCATTAGAGACCGCTGGGGCACTCATTACCGAAATGCACATGGATGAATCAGCAGCAGCATCAGCGTCCTGTTAGTGCTGCTTTAGCAAAACACATATGATAGAAAGAAAATACTGTAACAGTTACATCTGGCAGTAAGTAAAGTACGTGAGTGTTTGTTCTTTATAAGGTTTAGACCGTATGTTTGCTGAAAAAGTCTCTCTGGATTCACAGGATCAGGCCACAGATATGCCTCTGCATCCCTCTGGCCATTCAGCCCTCTCATTGTTGCCAAGCAACCAGGAGCTGGGAAGGAGGTCATCAGGGCCGCTTTTGCCACCCCCACTGAGGGGAAATGCGTAAGGGACAGTAAGCGTGGAGAGCGTCTCATTTTGTAATGCATCTGTAGGTGCATAATGGAATGCTGAGCGAGTTTGCCAGCGGTAGGTTGTGAAATTTTTCTGCTACTAAGTTGCCAGCGGCGGTCGGTGGAAGGTCCCGAGGGGCGGTCGGTGGAGGGTCCCGAGGGGCGGTCGGTGGAGGGTCCCGAGGGGCGGTCGGTGGAGGGTCCCGAGCGGCGGTCGGTGGAGGGTCCCGAGCGGCGGTCGGTGGAGGGTCCCGAGCGGCGGTCGGTGGAGGGTCCCGAGCGGCGGTCGGTGGAGGGTCCCGAGCGGCGGTCGGTGGAGGGTCCCGAGCGGCGGTCGGTGGAGGGTCCCGAGGGGCGGTCGGTGGAGGGTCCCGAGGGGCGGTCGGTGGAGGGTCCCGAGCGGCGGTCGGTGGAGGGTCCCGAGCGGCTACTGAAATTTCCCAGTGATGGTTCCAAAGTGATGGTCACTATCACTAGGTGCCTTTGTGCCACTGGAAAAAGTCAGTAGCAATCAATAGAAGGTTCTTGCACAAGCACTCGGTGGACTCTTCGGTCAGGGGGGCGCTCGGTGGATGCTCCGGTCTGGGCGCTAGTGGTTTGCTAGTTACCAATGTAACTTCAATGCAAGTTTACAAATGACAGAGCATTAACTTCAGTTGTTTTCTTGTTATAGCAACATTCATACATAACGTGTAGCTCAGTCTACTTTACTCATATTAAAAGACAGTGTGGACATTCGAAAAAAATAAAAACAGTATTATTGTGTCGGGTGCTGAGGTCATGTATTTTATAGCTGGTCATGAGCCTGTGCTATTGTACAGCAGGAAGTTTCACTCGAGTGAAGGGCCTCCACACATGCTTCCCTCAAAGGGATCTCTGGTCTCTGCTTCATTGCCCCGAGTTGTTTTTGTTCCTTTTTTGGAGGTTCGCCTCTGTTGGAGGTCTTATTTGTTTCCTGAATGGCTAATATGCCAAGCTCATGGCTGGAACGAGGCTGCTGAGAGGGGGGCCTTGTTTCTCAACTCTTCCAGGGCGGGCCGATTGACTGCGCAAGCCTGCACGTCCTCATTTCCATACAGCTGCTCCAGAGTAACAATCCCTGCAGCCTTCGCAAGCTGCCTTCATGAGTATCAGCAAAGGATCTTTCCTGACGAATAAGAGCGGCCCGGCGGGTTACCGAGGGGTGCAGCTTGTGGATCGCTGGCATCTGTGGAAACCGTGTAGGTTGACACACAAGGCCTGTAGCGTTTAAAAAAACTCCAGAGAAAGTCGTACACATCATTATTCTGGGCTTTAAACCGATTACGTAAATCATAGAGAAGACAAATGGACCACTGTGAAAGGAAGAGGTTCTAGGAACATCAGCGATTACATGCATTGGATTAGTGGGGGCAACAAATGGGGCAGATGCTCCAGGCCTAAAAGCTTCACATGACATAACATCACCACAGCTGTTAGCTTGCAAGCAGTTGGATGTACAGTAATAATAGTTTACCTAGCATAGATAGAGTACTTTATTAATCCTAATGGAAAATTTTAAACTTACTTTAAATACCAATAAATACAAAACAAAGAGAGTGTAAAAGATAAATAAAACCATAAAAAATTCAGCTCACTTTTTGGTATGTTAGTGCAATTTGGCATCAAATCAAAGGGAGGACATTGTTAGCTAACTCTCACCAATTGTTAAATTGAATGAAAGACACACAGTGTGTGATGTTCAACCACATCAGTAGATAGTTAAGGATGTCTGGATATAGACAAGACAGTCTCATTGGCAACACAAGTGCAACAGACCCTTCATAATAACAGTGCTCGCTCGCCATCTTGTTTCTCTTAAGAATATTTTCAACATCTGGTTGAAGCACTTCCATTTGTTTCCATTTTCATCAAGATATTTTCCGCTCTTTCGTTTCGTTCCTCAGATGTTCACCACGGCATCTTTGCCATCAGAGGAATTTTCATTAGTCTGCTCCTGCTGGAGTCTTGCTTACCTGAGAATCCCCATCTGGAAAATCGACTCTAATTACAGCACTTCTGTCTTAAACACCCCCCCCCCCCCTTCTCTCTCTCTCACTCTACCTCTCTCACTCTCACCTGCTTCATTTCACCCTTATCTCAGTTTTTCTCTATTTCTCTTCCCCCTCTCCATCTCTTTCCCTCTCCTCCCGCCATCCGTTCAGGTTTCCTTTAAAGGTTAGCTGTGAATTTACACTCATCCAAGAGCCGTAATTACAACGGCGGTTAACTTTAACACGCCCTCACAACAGCTTTGGCTTAACTAATGAACCGCCGCATGCTTTTAACTCCAGAACAAAAGCGCGCACAGCTTTATCGAGATGAGCGTCGAGACGGTTTCGATTAAGAAACGCTTTTTCTTTTTTGCAAATTATAACCAAAACACCTTGTTAAATCTAAATATCGGAGAGTATACAAAGCCTCGCTTTCAGCGGATCTGTGCAAAAAAAAAAAAAAAGGCGAGTACGCTCGCGTTCCCGTAGTCAGTTACGCAATATTCTAAAAGATGTTTTAGAACATCTGTAAAGGCTTTTTGTTCTAGCATATTGTGTGATTCGATTATGAAAAGCTATAAAGACGTAAACAGGTAAAAGATTCCCACGTTGTCGTTTCTGTTTAAAGGGAGTCGGCGCACGCTCCGACAAGGATAAAGATGTTCCCAGACAAATATTCGGTGCAAAATATTTAAAAAAATTTTTTTTTTTAACAGAACACAAAAACAAAAACCCTAGCATGAACCACGCCCACCATCGTTTAAACACAAGGACGAGGAAAGTTGCTTCGAGCGAGTCTTTTGACTAGATTTTCATAACTCCATGATACCCAAGTTTGCCAACAACCCTCAAAACTAGAACCATGCTCAAAAACGTGTCTTTTTTGCATGGAAACGCCAGCTCACCGTGGTGCATTTCTACTCTGCAGCATCTACACCACGTTAATATACATACAACAAAAACTAACAACGTAATTTAACAAAACCTAACTAAGAAACCTAGTTAGCTAACTAGCTGAGACAAGGCAACATAAATTAACAAAAATTAACTAGCTAACTTGGAAACCTAATTAGCTGGCTAACTGAGACGTGACATTGACATTCTATAAAGTTCTACTGAAACAACTTTTCCCTATCTCTAGATTCAATGTTGATTTACTCTTTTAACTGAAATCTATTTCCATAAATTTTAAACCCAAAAAGGTTTTCCATGAGGGTCCTTATTCCATAACTAGCCCAGTTTTGGTGTAAACACACACTTCTGGGTATTCCGCAGGTACTGATTTATTTATCTTTTGTTTGTTTAGTTTGGACAGTTGCTTTTTTCCCCCCTCTCAGTTACTGCCTGTATTTTGGGTTCCACCCACACAAGGCAGTTTATAAAGTTGAAATTTGTTCATCGCTTTTTAAAGATCTTATATCGGCTCAAATGACAAACCTTGAGGAGAAAAAAAATGTGAGTATTTGAAAGAATGCTATGGAAATGGGTAAGGATGCATATTGTCTTTGCTCATTGTAGAACAATTTAACAGACGACCATTTAGTGGTACTTAAACCATACAATGTAATTTTAGGAATTTATTATTGTTTTAATACAAAAACATTTCTGATTTCTAAACATCAGGACATCACCACAAAAATAAATGTTGAAAAAGGAAATTTTGTATGCTAGAAAAGAAAAAAGGACATCATTATATACCACTTTTCAAACAATAAAACAAAAAGAAAGCTGCCAGGCAAAACAGAAGCAGTCAAAGTCCTCAGAAGAAAAAAAACTCTGTGTCTGCAGGATGCTGAGTAAAACTTGGTTGCTAATTTACTTATAAAACTGCGCAAATTATACCTGAGACTATCGGGTCCTTAAAACGTTGTCACACCAAAAACCATCTTATTTATTAATTACTGTTTATAAGGCTTTCACTTTTGTTTTTGCACTATAGCATGTGCTAAAGACTGTATTCTTCAACACTACACCGGTGTTGATTCACATCAGTTCTTACGTTTCCTATTACTTGTTTAAACCACAATTTAGACCTTTAATTTAAGACTAAATGAGTCTTCCATTTTTATGGACTAACTACATAATTGCTTTAAATGCTAATTAAATCGCATGAAAAGCAGAGCAAAGAAAAACAAAAACAAACATGGCAGGCTTTTGAAGATAAACAGACATTAGGTCCATTAAAACTTCTAATCGTTCCTGTTGCGATAAGCACTAGAAGGCGACACGAGGCGGTTTGCTGCTCGGTTTCCTCGCTGTCGTTAGCGACTCCTTATGTTTCTACGTTTGGCGTCGTCGGGTGACAAGCCGACACGCTAAGCGAGAAGGACAATATCTTGGCGCTCATGCGTCGCCCGCGCATGTCTTTGACTGTGACGAGAACATTACAGGGTAGAGATTTGGCGCTCTCACGGTTCACGGATGGGGCGAGTGTTTATGAGAAACAAGAGCGACGCTATGAACCTGTTCCAGGAGCAGCAGCTGCGGTGTCTTAGCACATCAGGCACGGAGCTCAGGGTGTGTTTCGGAGACCGAGTACATGCAGAGAAGCAGCGAGCTTCCCTCATCCTTTTTCGGCATGTCTAATCTCGAGTGTGTGTGTGTGTTATGCAGCTGTGGTGATGTTCTCACACACAAGCGCAGGTGCTGTATATAGTTTAAGCGCTGCGCTGTGTGCAGACCACGGGAACCATCTTGGCAAAAGAAAAAGTATAAGCGTGATAGGGAGGACAGTAACAGTAGCGCTTATGTTATAGCAGCTGGAGACATCCGTCCTCTCAGCAGCTTTGAGCGTGACTGATACTGGAGACTCCTCCCTTAAATGTCAAGTAACGTCCATCTTCATCCAGACAAATTTACGCATTTTATCATATTACAATGGAAACAGTAATCGATCTGATTCAAGCGTCCGTATAAATATAAATCGTCTTTGTTGTGCAATTTTAAGATGAGACGTTCCACCACGTCAACACCACTAAACGTGAAGGCAAAACATCTGTATTATTTAAAAGAACCATTCTGTCCTTCATCAATAATATATAGAACTGATACAGGAGTTAAGTGCTCATGAATAAATCCAGTCTCCTGGGACATGAGAGACGGCGAGACGTCCAGGTTTTACGCCTTCTGTCTGGTTTTCACTCCGCGTGTCCAATGTTGTTGTTTATTTATAAGTGTTATTTTTAAGCTTACTAGAGTACTACAACAACCCTCTTTACACACCGCACAAAACTCGCATCATACATTTCCATGTACGTGCGCAACATTTTGTTGCCTCGGAGGCAGGAAGCGGCGACGTCGAATCCAAGTGTTGAATTATTAAACGTTAGCAATCTCAGTCTCCTTCACACACACTTTCATGTTAGTTATTATAGACGATATTGCCTTTGTTTCAAAACGAGGCACTGTTTGAATGCGTGACGGGCGTTCCTGGTCAAACAAGGGCGGGGCTTAGAATAGTTTTTTATTTTTTTATTTCAATGACTTTGTCAGTGGTGTTACATACGTAAAGTTCCTGCCAAGGCATTTTTTTTTTTTATCTCCCCAACATCAATAAAAAAAACAATGGTCCCCTATATACAGTGGGGCAAAAAAGTATTTAGTCAACCACCAATTGTGCAAGTTCTCCCATTTAAAATAATGAGAGAGGCCTGTAATTTTCATCATAGGTATACCTCAACTATGAAGAAAAAAATAATCCAGAAAATCACTTTGTAGGAAATACTTTTTTGCCCCACTGTAGGTGATCTCATTTCAAGTCGAACACAACCTAGCCTAATTTTAAATGGAACACAACCCAAAATATCCCAATTGTTTTCTCATAAAAATTCCAAATAGAGCACATGAGCCAAGAAGATGCCCCCTACCTAGGTAGCCTAATTCCAAATGGGTCACAACCTGAAGCAAAACACGCCCTCTAAATGGGTAGCCTAATTCCAAATGGAACACAATCTGAACGATAAACATGCCCCCTTTGTTGGTACTAGTCTAATTCCAAATGATGCACAACCTGAACCAAAAACATGCCCCCTATGTAGGAACACTAATTCCAAATGGAGCACAACCTGGACCAAAAGCATGCCGTTTCTGTAGGTGGCTTAATTCCAAATGGAACACAATCTGATGACACCCCCCCCCCCCTACAAAGGTAGCCTAATTGCAAATGTAACACGACAAGAACCAAAAACATGCCCCCATGTAGGTAGCCTAACTCCAAATGGAAAACACCCTGGGGGAAAAAAAATCCTATAAGTAGGTAACTTGAACAATCTACTACTGATGTATTTCATGATTAATGATGTTTTTATCAACACTGTTTATTGTTTGAAGGAAAGATGAAGGATTCAGAACAAAAATATATTAAGCTTCAGATCTAGTGGAGTGACTTCTTTTACTTAAATCATTGTCGTACTGTTATATAGCTGAGTAACTAACGTCACTCGTCGACAACTAACTATTCATCACAAACGCTAACTTTTGTAGATTTAACTACATCATCAAACCCTAGGTATAAATTTTAACAATCTCTAGGGCTGTTTTGTTCACTAATGGTCTAAACTCTGACTGTGAAGTAAATGTGTTTAGTCCTAGTGTGCAATCTGAGGCAAACCTTTGAAGTCTTTGTCAGATCCTCATTGCTATTGTATTACATCAGCTCTGCTCCCTCCTGTCTTTCTTTTTCTTTTTTTCGACGTCTGTCTTTTATTTATTCATCTTTTCTGACATGCTGTCACTCAGCGATATGTCTCTTGCTAGTGACTTTGCCACGTATCACAGATGGAGTGCTGGTGACACAGAGTACAGCGGTGTGGTTGTTTGAGACACAGCCCATGACTGTAGGTTTAATAGATAAAAGCGATGGTGTGAAGAAGCGGAATGTGAATGATGCGTGTGTGTGTTTATCTTGCACTCTTCTGATGAGTCATTGTGTTATTCTTCATCAAGATGTTCCATCTGAACAGGAACAGTGGCTAATGGAAAAACTCAACACATCATGGCTTATATAATGGACGTGTTGTATTTATCCTACTAACACGGGTTGCAAAAAGCAAAAACGTTCCTGTTCAAACTGTAACGGAATTCCCCTAGCTAGACCGGCCTCGCCCCAAATCAGCACAATTCCGGCAAAACAAAGGCCTAGGTAGGCAACCCACCCCCACCACACTGCATTGCAAAAGGTAGTGCCCCACCTAAGTAGTTTATAGGAAACAACCTGAACTCAACAAGTACCCTAACTGAGCAGACCTGCACCCATTTGAACTGACCCCCTAAATAGGCAGCACCCTATCCAATCCATAGAGGGTATACACTGGGTGCATTTAACTCCCCAAATAAAGCAACCCAACCATTTTAGCTTTTCCTATATGGAACACACTTGCCACAGGCCCCTAAAAGGCCCCCTCACTACAAAGAACACAAACCTAGTCGGAAAGAAAGTTTCCTATCTAGGCAGCCTAATAAATAATGATTGATTAAAAAAATTGTATACTGTAAGTAACATTATCCCAAGTGGAACACATCCTCAACCTAAGCATGTCCCCTATAGAGGTAGCCTAATTGCAAAGGAAACACAACCTGAAGCAACACGCAAAAGCAGTTTTAACTAGTCTTAACCAAAAAGTGCCCCCTATCTAGGCAACCTCATTCCAATTGGGAGACTGCCTTAAGCAAAAACAAGTTGTTTGTGTTTTCCAGATGGAACCTACCACACAACCTAAACCAAAAACATGCCCCCTATGTAGTTAGTTTAATTCCAAATGGCACACAACCTAAACCAAAAACGCGCCCCCTATGTAGGTAGCTTAACTCCAAATGGCACACAACCTAAACCAAAAACGTGCCCCCTATGTAGGTAGCTTAATTCCAAATGGCACACAACCTAAACCAAAAACGTGCCCCCTATGTAGGTAACTTGATTCCAAATAGTACATAACCTGAACCAAAAACACGCCCTCTATGCAGGTAACTTAGTTCTAAATGGTACACAACCTGAACCAAAAACACGCCCCCTATGTAGGTAGCCTAATTGCAAATAGTACACAACCTGAACCAAAAACATGCCCTTTATGTAGGTAACTTAATTCTAAATGGTACACAACCTGAACCAAAAACACGCCCCCTATGTAGGTAGCCTAATTGCAAATAGTACACAACCTGTACCAAAAACATGCCCTTTATGTAGGTAACTTAATTCTAAATGGTACACAACCTGAACCAAAAACATGCCCCCTATGTAGGTAACTTAATTCTAAATGGTACACAACCTGAACCAAAAACACGCCCCCTATGTAGGTAGCCTAATTGCAAATAGTACACAACCTGAACCAAAAACATGCCCTTTATGTAGGTAACTTAATTCTAAATGGTACACAACCTGAACCAAAAACATGCCCCTATGTAGGTAACTTAATTCTAAATGGTACACAACCTGAACCAAAAACACGCCCCCTATGTAGGTAGCCTAATTGCAAATAGTACACAACCTAAACCAAAAACACGCCCCTTATGTAGGTAGCCTAATTGCAAATAGTACACAACCTGAACCAAAAACATGCCCTTTATGTAGGTAACTTAATTCTAAATGGTACACAACCTGAACCAAAAACACGCCCCCTATGTAGGTAGCCTAATTGCAAATAGTACACAACCTGAACCAAAAACATGCCCTTTATGTAGGTAACTTAATTGTAAATGGTACACAACCTGAACCAAAAACATGCCCCCTATGTAGGTAACTTAATTCTAAATGGTACACAACCTGAACCAAAAACACGCCCCCTATGTAGGTAGCCTAATTGCAAATAGTACACAACCTGAACCAAAAACATGCCCTTTATGTAGGTAACTTAATTCTAAATGGTACACAACCTGAACCAAAAACATGCCCTTTATGTAGGTAACTTAATTCTAAATGGTACACAACCTGAACCAAAAACACGCCCCCTATGTAGGTAGCCTAATTGCAAATGTAACACAACCTTAACCAATTGATACTCCCTTCTTAGTTAACTTCACTCCAATGACCGGCAACCTGCCCCATATTTAGGTAGGCTTATTTCAAATGGACCACAAAGCTATATACTTATCCTTATTCACACACCTGGCCAAACAGTGTGCCCTAACAAGGCAGCATAAGTTCAAATGGAACATTACCCAAGCCAAAAAATGTCCTCTACATAGGAAACCTCATCGCAAGTGGAAAACAACTTAATTCAAAACAAGCCCCCTACGATATATGCGTAGTTGGCCTAACTTGAAGCTAACACACAACCTGACCCAAAGCCGAAGGTCAGCCACCAAAAAAGCCTCTCCACAAATGTAACACAACCCAAAGCAAAACACAGCTCCTGTATAGGTAGCCTAATTCTTCAGGGAATACACCTTGAACAAACGGTGTACCCTACTTAGGCAGCATAATTGCAAAGTAAACATAACACAGACCAAAAATCCTCCCTGTTTCAGAAAAGTATAAATAAAATCCTAATTAGGCCCAAGAGGGAACAGGATAATCTGTGCCCCCTCATAAGTGATGTCTTCCAAGGCTTCCTGATCACAAAGGAAACACAACCCACACCTAAAACAAAGACTGTCTACCCAGGCGGTCTCCCCTCCTAATTAAACACACAGTGCAACCCGAAGCACAAATGTCCACTAAGCAGGCAAAATCGCCCCAAATGGAAGACCATCTGCACCAAAAAAAAAAAAAAAAGTCCCCCCTCCGACTTGGACTCCATCACCACGCAGGGAAGACAAACTGAACGGAAAAGAAAACACCCCTACTGAGACGCTCTCCTAATCTGATTAGGCATCTTGGCACCAGAAGCAACAGAAATCGGAGTAACAACGTCCCCTATGCAGGGACCCTAACTAGTCCAACTGTCCTGACCTTGAAACTCGTCGGGTTTGAACCCGTCAGTCAGACTGAAGAGAGTGGAGTTCAGAAAGAACGACAGTGATGACTCGGACGTGTCTGAACATGTTTACACACTTAGCCGAAGAGCGCACACACACACACACACACACACACACACACACTCATGCACGTGTACTTCTGCGTCAATGTATTTCAGGAAAAGATCTCATTCCAAGAACTGTTTGTGGTTCAGTAAAAGGTAAAGACACACGTTGTTCGGAATTCCTGTTCCAGCACCGATTTCTTCGTTTCTCTCACACTCTCTCTCTCTTTCTCTCGGCGTGTGTGTGTGTGTGTGTGTGTGTGTGTGTGTGTGTGTGTGTGTGTGTGTGTGTGCGCTCTCCAGCGAAGCTCCATCAATGTTCCAACATGGCCGCCTGTCCCATCTCTCATCACCACACGTCTTATTAAACGCTGACCTTTCCAACACCGTCAGCTCCCTCTGCTACACCACAGAGTACACAGTGCAGAAACTGCAGAGGGACACACACACACACACACACACACACACACACACACACATGCGCGCTTACACAGAATCTCTCTCCCACACACTCAGTAGGAAAAAGCAGTGCAGCTCCGCTAGCGGATAAAAATAGGTGCAAAATTACAGTGCTTCAGCTCCTCTAACAATGCAGCAATATGGCCGAGGGAACAGAGCGAGGGATGTCTCTCTCTCTCTCTCTCTCTCTCTCTCTCTCTCTCTCTCTCTCTCTCTCTCTCTGTGTGTTTGCAAGTCGAGGTGATACTGAAGCAGCGTGCATGTGTTCCTCTGTGAGTTTGCTGCCTTTAAGGTCATGAGTTGAGGCAGCACATCTTGTGTCGCTTAAGGGGAAGGTCAGGAACCGGTCTCCTAAACGTTTGATGTGTGTGTGTGTGGGTCAGTGATGGGTTACTTAACATTTCCTCTTCCTATGAGTGATTTATACGGCTCTCCCCAGGGTCGTTCGGCGCGTTCACACTTCCTCTGTAAAACATGTGCTCCTTTCTGCACTTCACTCGTCTTCTGTGTGTGTGTGTGTGCGGTTTCACGCTTCGCCCCAGCACCTTCACTACACTGACTGTATATTGCTTTACTAATTCAACAGTCAGTCTCCTGCCACATGGTTTACTACTGCATTCGCTGTGTGTGTGTGTGTGTGTGTGTGTGTTGTGGGATGGGATTCATTCAGTTGAATCGATGAGATTAGAAACGAAGAGAGAGAGATTGAGGAGGTCAAATGTTTGCTGAAGGATGATGTTGAGGAAAAAGTAGAACTTCAAAAGAAAGTTGAAAAAGAAACATTGTTACTTTCACTCTGAAAGCGACAAAAAGAACTGAGGAACAGAGAGATACAGGATCGCTTCTTATAGCGCAGATGGAGAGAGAGAGAGAAATGTAAACAATGACATACTTGCGTAAAGGTTCCCATGGGAATGACATGATGACCTTAAGATGGCAAGGTAAAGGGGAGAAAAGGGAGAACGAGAAAGAAAGGGGGATTGGAAAGAAAATAGGAAAGGGGTAAAAGAAAGAAGAGAGCATGGAGGAAAAAAATAAGAAAAAAGAATAGAGAGATAGAAAAAGAGATCAGAGAAGAAGAAAGAAAAGGCGGAAAGAATAAAGAAGAAAAAAGAAAAAAAGACGAAGAAATTAAGACAATAAGTGGGGAGAACAAGAAAGAAAGGGGTAAGAAATGCACAAAAAGGGGTAAGAAAGAGAGCAAGGGGAAAAATGAATAGAAAGGAGAGAGCAAAAACGAATGAAGGTAAGGAAATAAAGGAAGAGCCAAGAAAGCAAGGAAGAAATTATAACCGAATGAAAGAAACACGGCAGAAAGAGAAGAAGCAGAAAGAAACGAAGAACGGAATAAAGAAGAAATGAGGTATAAAGAAATAAATAAAAACAAATTGAGGGCAGAGAGGAAAAGAAAAAGAGAAAGAAAGGGAAAACGAAAAAGAAAGAAGTATGAAAGAAATGCAGAGGATGGAAATGAGGGATAAAGAGGGATAATAAATAATAAAAAAAATAAAAAGAAACAGAACAAGGAATAACGAAGTAAGAGAGAATTAAGAGCAAGAAAGAAAGGAGGAGTAAAAAAGAGAGAGAAGTAAGAATGAGAAAACTAAAAGAAAGAGTCTCTTTCTCTCTCACTCACACACACACACACACACACACACACACACACACACACAGTGAGAGTATATATTCCAGTAGCATGTTGAAGCATGTAGACCTTCAGGCCACACACACTCACACACTCTCACACACTCTCACTCATCAAGACCATTGTGGTCGTGTCCCAAATGACACTCCCTATTTATTATGTCACCCACACACACACACACACACACACACACACACATCAGCCCACTGTGGCTGTGCTCCAAACTCCACACCACCCTCATTTGTCTCTGTGCATTGTGGGTAATTAATACCTAATAGGATACTGTGGGCGTGTCTGAGTGATGTCTTAGGAAAGAAAAAAAGTAAAGTAAAGCAAGTACTTGTGCTGCGAGCGGAGCAGCGCGCTTGACCTGGCGGGAATGTTTACCAAACACACTTGTTGTGATCAATTTCTCTTTGTTAAGAACGTCAAATTACTTCATAGAATTTTAAATCTGCATATGTTCGATTTCATTCTGTGTGTGTGTGTGTGTGTGTGTGTGTTAAAGTAAACAGTCATCACTCAAGATAAAACTGACATGATTTAAGACTGAAGCTTTAATGAGGTTTTCCAAAAAAGAAAAAGAATGTTAATGAAATTGTTGAGAAATGTTCGTAGGTGTGAGTTTGCTCTGGTCTCTTTTTTTTCTGTTATTCTTTCCCCTGCATCCATCACTATGGCAACAGCTAAACGAATGTTGGGTTGGTGTGTGGGTCAAGGGGGCCCAATGGGAGTGTACACGTGTGTGTGTGTGTGTGTGTGTGTGTGTAGCCTTTTCTCTCGCCTCTCAGGACAAAAACCCTGCCTAAACTTTACACAGCGGACTGGAATGCGAGGCATGTGAGAATCGTCCCGTCTGTGCTGTCTGAAGACACGCACACACATTTCACCCGAATGCAGGTGTTCTCAAGGAAGACTTGGTGCTGCCTGAATGATCAGCTTATACAGTGAAGTGTAACATGAAATTAAAAAATAATAATAAAATTAGGAATCTAGAAATAGTGTGAAAACATAGCAGGGTGTGGGATTTGAGTCTGGACGGAGAGGGCGGAGAATGGGGAGAGAGAGACTGGACTAAAGGCTGAGACACGACTTAGGAATAGAAAGACTGAAATGAAGGGAGAGAGACTGGATTAATGGGAGTGTGGGACTGGTCTAAAAGGAGAGAGACTGGTCTGAGCAAACAAAGGATGAGGGACTGGACAAAGAGGAGAGAGACTAGACTTGGGGATGAGTGACTGAGCTAAAAGATTATAGACTAGATTAAATAGAGGTTGTGCTAAAATAAGAAAGGCTGGGCTGAGGTGGGAAAAGACTGGAAGAGAGAGAGATTAGACTTTGGCAAAGGAGACTGGGCTAAATTGAGAGACTGGACTTGATAAAGAAAGACTAGGCTAAAAGGTAATGATTGAATTGAGAGGGACTTGGTTAAAGGAAGAGAGACTGGGTTAAAGGGGGAGAGACTGAAATAAAGGGAATGTGACTGGACTGAGGACAGAGAGACTGGGTTAAAGGGAGAGAGACTGGACTGAGGATGAGAGACTGGGTTAAAGGGAGAGAGACTGGGTTGAAGGGAGAGGGACTGGGTTGAAGGGAGAGGGACTGGGTTGAAGGGAGAGGGACTGGGTTGAAGGGAGAGGGACTGGGTTGAAGGGAGAGGGACTGGGTTAAAGGGAGAGAAACTGGGATAAAGGGAATGTGACTGGTATAAAGGGAATCAGACTGGACCGAGGACAGAGGACTTGTTTAAAGGGGGAGAGAGACAGGAATAAAGGGAATGTGACTGGACTGAGGACAGAGAGACTGGACAGAGAGACTAGACTGAGGACAGAGAGACTTGGTTGAACGTAGAGAAACTGGATGGGAACAAAGACTGGGATAAAGGGAATGTGACTGGGATAAAGGGAATGTGACTGGAGTGAGGACAGAGAGACTGGACTGAGGACAGAGAGACTTGGTTGAACGTAGAGAGACTAGACTGAGGACAGAGAGACTTGGTTGAACGTAGAGAAACTGGATGGGGACAGAGAGACTGGGTTAAAGGGAATGTGACTGGGATAAAGGGAATGTGACTGGAGTGAGGACAGAGAGACTGGACTGAGGACAGCGAGACTGGGTTAAAGGGAGAGAGATTGAAAAAAGGGAATGTGATTGGACTGAGGACAGGGAGACTGAGTTGAAGGTAGAAACTGGAAAAAGTAAAGAGACTGGACTGAGGACAGAGAGACTTGGTTAAAGGGAGGGAGACTAGAATAAAGGGAATGTGACTGGACTGAGGACAGGGAGACTGGGTTAAAGGGAGAAACTGGGAAAAGTAAAGAGACTGGACTGAGAGGAAGATAATCAGGACTAAGGAGGAGAGAGACTGAACTGGGGATGATGACGAGTGGACTAAGGGAGATATTACACTTAGTGTAGTAAGAAGCAGAAGTGTGGTGAGACAGGCTCAACTGAATGAGAGAGACTGGATTGAAGGAGAGCTTAGACTGGGAGAGAGAGACTGGATTGAAGGAGAGCTTAGACTGGGAGAGAGAGACTGGACTGAGAGAGTTGATGCCATATTGATATTTGTTAGCAGTGAGTAAAGTGTGTTACAGCGAGACTGATACGGCAGACTCCTCCCCTCAGCGTAACACTGTCTCTTTGAGCTCCACCGATAAACTCCGATCCGATCGCCAGCTGATGATGTCACAGCGGCTTTTACAGCGACTGACTAATCAGCAGCTCTTGATACACTCTGGATCCTAAATAGGAAAAAAAAACACTCCCTATTTACAATCGCACTCTTCTTCTCTCTACTTTTCCTTCGGACAAATTTACTGCCACTTTCGGTATAAATGGAACGGAAATTTATGCTTTTCCCTGAATCATTCTTTGTATTTTATTTTTTCTGTCTGGTGCATTATTTTCCTAATTTCATTTTTCTTTCTGATTTGATCATCGCAGATTGAATTATTTCGTTTTATTTTCACTTCAATTTCCGCTTGGAGTCCGGGCAGCTCGCTTTACCCAGCAAGCACGCACTGAGTCAGCACATGAGCTTCAATGCAGCTTCAGTTCGGGCTGAATTAGAAACTGTTTCCTCCTCGTGTGTGGTGGTGGTGTTCTGTTTTTCTAGAGATTTACAATAAGTGTGAATAATTAAGTCTGATAGCTGCAGCCGAGGGGGTTTAGATGGACACGGAGGTCCAGGGGGTGAGGAATACCCCGTGCTCAGTCATGGGGAATAACTCTGAGAGGAGGAGGGGTGCGTGTTTCGGGTGTGTATGGCAGTTTTCAGTGCGTCTTTCCAGCGGTCGTGCGTGACGGCCGTAGCAAACGTGATTATTAGCGATAACGTCTAAGCCTTCCGAAAGGTATGATGTCGCACACTCCGAGGAGAAGGGTTACCTAGCAACCACAACATGATCTTTCAAAATCATAAACATTAAAGTACACAACGGTGTGTGTTATTCAGTAACTCATCCCTGACCCGTAGACTTCCCTGGACTTTCAGGGGTTAATATTCGACAGGATAATCCTGTTTACTTTCGGATCAGCAGTTCACAAAACACTTGTTATAAAGATTTACGTGTAGCGACGTGCAAAAAGGCTTCTCCGCGTGTTCAGCTTATTATTAGCTAGCTGAATTACCTACATCAGCGAACGTTACCGCGAATGCTACAATTAACAGCTACAGTCGTAAAAAATTCAGAGACCCTACCTCAGCGCGGTATGAGGATCGCACTTGTTTTCCTCGTTGTTTTGTGAGTCGAGTAGTGAATATTAATGAGTGACGGGGATCTGCTTTATGAATATTCATAAGCCCTGGGTGGTCTGAGAGCGAGGAACCAAAAACAAAGAATAAAAGTGTTATTTTAACAAAGTTCTTCGGATGATTAAGAAAGTTTGTGACACAATACGATTTTAATAAAATCTAGCAGTTTTTTTTTTCAAAACCAAAAACCACCATATGTTAAAATGTTAAATATCACTACAATAATTAACACTTCTAAAATTACATCATAATGGTCTTTATTCATTAGTATTTCCTCTTTAAACCCATGGGACCACTGTCCAACCAAAACGACGATGCTGCAGGTGCTTGGGCCCGATTATCAATGCTTGCTTCTATATTTTATGTATTTTCCTAAGAGTAAGGTAAGGAGTAAGGTTTTAGCAAAATTAACAAAAAAAAACAACATTTTACCTAAAACCTAATAAATAAAACATTTTTTTCTTGTGTGGACTTTCTCTGACCAACGGAACACTAACTTGACTTATGATGTAACACTTGAAAGGGTAAAATAATGTTAATTTTATTAATTACTAGCGTAAGTACCCGTCATCGATAGGGTGAAGAGTTTGTAAAAATAGTTTAAAGGTTAAAGATAAAGCTGATCAGGATCTTTCACAAAACTTGTAAAACTTCTCGTAACTTTTCTTCAAACCAACGTTCTGGTTTCCTTAAGGGTGCAGGTTTAACTTGAGGTGAATACCTACAGTAAGTGCTGGAAAAGTTTCATT
>NC_071119.1:23007500-23115000 GCF_024256425.1 Clarias gariepinus
GAGTTTGTCATCTCTGCACGAGTGTGTGTGTTCATCCGCGTGCATGCATGGAAGCGTGTGTGTGTGTGTGTGTGTGCTGGGTATCCTCCGTTCTGCAGGAATGCCGTACCTCATGAATGGCCTTTTAGCTGAAGCCTCAAACCTCAGGACAGAACGCGAGGGTCGGAGCTGAGCCTGCAGCCAATCAGAGGCGCCGCCGCGTCTCTCCGGCCAATCACGAGGGAGGGGGGGGAGGGCGGGAGGACCAGGAATCTATCCGACTCCGCCCTTTTCACCAACACACGCGCACACACACCTTCCACCTCTTCGGCGTTCTAAAGGCTTCGGGGTCCTGGAGCGCGAGTGCAGACAAGAACAGGAGGAGCGCGCGAGAGATGGAGTTTTCCCTTCAGAGAGGAAAAAAAAAGATACAAGATAAAAGGAAAAGATAAAAGAGCCGTGTTGTGTTCCGTGTTCCGTGTCGCGCGCTCGCGTTCGCGCCGGCCTCCGAGTTGCGTTGCGTCATCAGGGAACGACTTTAATTGAGTAATTAATTAATTAATTTCCAAATAAAGTTCCCTTTAAATAGTGATTAGGTGGGTATTTATAATTTATTTTTTTTGTTAGGTAAATAAATAATATTATTTATATGTACGTTGGTGTAAATACCAGAAATGCGACACGACATTTTAATTATTTATGCATTCTATCTGTTTAGATTTCTACCTCACTATGCGTCTCTTTTTACTATTGGTTTCATTTTGTGCTTTATTTAAAATAGTTTTTACATTTTTGTTCCATTTTATTTACTGTTTTAATCGATGTTTATCTCGGGTGCTGTTTGCACGCTCGTGCGCGCGTGTCTCGTGCCGCACCGGGTGTCTCTCTCTCTTACACACAAACACACACACACACATATACAGCGTTTCTAAAGGCTGTTTGTTAATCCCGCTCCACTTCACGGTGCAGTGTTCACACACTCGACACAGGCACGACATGCATTCTGACAAACGTTAATAAATATTTCATAAAGACTCTGAGTTATTAGTGTGACATCGTCCTCAGCTCGGGTCTGGAGATTTATTCTTTTAAAAGCGTGCATGCGGATATTAACATCTAACAGGACTTAGTGTCAGTGTTTAACAGAGGAGTGTTTAATCAATCTCTGTTTAATTAAGCTGTATCAGTTTATTTATATATAGTTTGTGGTTTATGTAAATACACCGCACACAGATTTTAAAAGAATGTGATTTTTTTTGTATAGCTTATGATTACTATAAATCCAATTTCAACACAATTTCTATTTTCTTTCTTCAGAAATAGTGTGTAACAGGCTAAAGCAGACGTATCTATCTCATTACTTATAATAATAATAATACACTCATGTCATATAATGTGTGGATGTTAATATCTTATTAATAAAATGCACTTCTGATATGTGAAGTCTGCTTGACCCAGGTGCGTTTGTGTGTGTGTGTGTGTGTGTGTTGGTGTATGTCTTTGGCTGCTTTAAGCCTCTCTATTGATGATCTGCGACCTAAAGGATGCAGACCTGCTCAGCGTGTTTACTGAATAAATGCATTAAAAAATTAATGCATGAGTGAGCAAACTAAATAAATAAATAAACAGGCGACTTTTTATAACACTGTTGATCTTCCTGTAAATTGAATTGCAAAATAAAAACAGGTACATTAAATATTGCATTTATTAAATAAAAGAAAGGAAAAAAGTAAGGGATGGTATTGATTAAATGCGTTTTAAGAGCTTTTAAGAGGATTTGATTTGACACACCGAAATGCGTCATGTTGTCACTTGTTTGCACATCTGCACGTGCACGTCATGTTGTCGCTGTTGTATGGGACTTCTCGTCTCAGCTAGTCAGCTAATTAGGTTTCTTAGTTAGCGAGTTAGTTTTGTTAATTTATGTTGTATGTAGCACCTTGGTCCTGGAGGAACGTTGTTTCGTTTCACTTTATGGTTGAAATGACAATAAAAGTCGACTTGACTTGATTTGAGCACCATTTTAGGGGGGAAAACATCTTATAGTGCAGTGTGTTATGAGCACATCAGAATTAAAGAATTAAATGCACAATACCTTTATTCATTTTATCTATAATAATAATAATAATAATAATAATAATAGTTACCCGTTTAACCTGTGTGCGTTTCTTTCTCTCTCTCTCTGTACACACACAGTATATACTGTAGGTCTTACTATAGGTATATATATATATTTGTTTTTCCTTCGGGCATGCGCATCCTGGGCGCGCGCACCAAGCTCACACGCAAGTCACTTTCACACAGTCACACGCGCGCAAAGCAAATTAGCTCAAATTAAATATTCTTTGGGTATATATATATATATTTTTTTTAAATGATTATTATTGGTGGTGTTGTTGTGGTGTTTGTCGTCACGCAGACAGTTCGCTCGCGCCTTCGAACCCGCGCCATATAAGTAAAAGCAACGAACACAGGCGCGCGAGTCGAAATACAAACGTTCGGTCTTTTGAAGTTTAAAAGGCCAACGTTTCTTTTATTATTATTTAAAAAAAAAAAAAAGGAATTTATTTGATCTTATCGCTGTTCCGTTGGACACGTGCATGTGCGCGCGCTGGGGTTCCCCTTGCCTGTGACGGCTGTGTTAGTGTTGAGACGCTCATCTCGTTATAGTGGGGGTATTTTTATCATTATGATTATTATGATTATGGGTATGTTAAACTGTGTGTGTAAAATTAATCATGATGTCCATTACTTTATACCTCAGCAGTTATTTTTTTATTAATATTATTTAATATGTGTATTTATTTTAATTTTAAAATGGAAAATATAGTTTGTTAAATTCCAGGAGTGAATGTAAAAAAGATCAACTGTAAAAATTCCTGTATGAAAGTGATGAGAGACATGTCCACCACAGTGTCCTCTGTCTTAATTCTAAGAGCTAAATCGTCATTATCATCATCAGCAGTGTGATTTTAGATAGATCTGATGCTAACGCTAGCCCGTCACGTGTCTGCTCAGGCTAGTTGTAGCGAGCGTGAGAAGCTGAGAGCAGATACACCGCTGACCAGATTCACCTCACGTGTGATCCACGTGTCTCAGAGCCTGCAGGGTGTTAAACCAAGGCCTTTACTTCCCCTTAGCCTGATTGTAGATTGTAAAAAACATGCAGCGTCCATCTTGGCCATGGTCGTCCCTTCCCTCCATCAGCTCGAGTCGAGCGCTTGACCCAGAATGCACTGCTGCACGCCCATGCAGTTCTCCTCAAGATGCGTCTTTGTTACAGTTACAGTTGTCAGGTGTTGTTTCTGTCATTGTGTCTGCTTGTGTGTGTGTGTGTGTATGTGTTGCATGCTAAAATAAAATGGGTTAAAAAGTGAAATGTCTTCATTATTACATCATTAATAACCGTCTGATCTGTCTTTCTCTCGATCTGTCCCTTTTTAGCGAAGTCCGTTACTCTTCTTTTTTCTTTCTGTCTGTCTGTCTTGCCTGAAATATCTTGTGTTTTCTTTCTATATTTTTTCATTTGCAGTTTCTCTCTTTATCGTTCTTTCTGTCTCCCCTATCTCACTTTTTTCTGTCTGTCTCTTTTTGTCTCTCTGCCTTTTTTTCTAACTACCTCTTGCTACCCCTTTTTCCTGACTTTTTTTTGCTGTTCGTCTTTCCTTGTTGTCATTCTACCTCTTTCCTTTCCATCTCCCTAGTTGTTCATCTCCCTTTTTTGTCTTTTTCTGTCTCTTTCTGTGTCTAATTTTTTTTACCTATTTGTTTCTTTTTCTCTCTTTCTCTCTCTGCCTCTTGTCTCCTGCTTCTCTTTTTGTCTCTTTCTGTCGTTCCTTTTTATCCTTCTCTGTCTATTTCATTATATGCCTCTCTCCTATTTGTCTTTCTTTCTGTCTCCCTCTATTTCTGACTGTCTTTTGTTCGTCCTGTCCACCTTCCATTCTTTCTGTCTGCCTTTATTTTTTCGATCTCTCTCTCCCTGTCTTTTTTCTTTTTTTGCTTTGTGATTCTTTTTCACTTTTTTCTCTCTTCTTTTTTTCTCTCTTGCACATTTTGCTTTGTTTTATATTTTTTGTATCATGTGGCTTATAAACTTTTATTATTATTATTATTGTTGTCATTATTTATAATATTTAAGGTATAATTAAGTTTAAGATTTATTTTATTTTATATATTTTTTTAGTTCTGTTTTCTGTTTTCTCAGCATTACATTTACACACATTAAACGTTTTCTATATTATATAATGGTTTCTATATGTGTATAAACATGCACACACACTTTTTGTCTCTTTCTTTCACTCCTTGTCCCTGTCCTCCCAGTCTCCCAGTTCACTGTAGAGTTTAACCCAGTTAACCCAGAGTGGGGAGAGCGAACCCCAGCAGCTCTGCATCAGAACTAAAGTTAAATAATAAATAAAAATCTTGAAACTGGCTTTCCTTTCTAAATGTTAATCTGACATTTATATTTTTTATTTATTTAAACATTGTGTGTGTGTGTGTGTGTGTGTGTGAAGGTTTAGGTAAACACATTGCCGAGTGCGCTCTTCACACTCCGGCTCCTTAACACCCTTTAAGATTCAGTTTTAACTTTTTTTTTTTTTTTTAAACAAAGCCGAGAGCCGGGACTTTTTTCCCTTTTACCAGAAGCTTTAGAAGCTTTTCCTTATTGAATAGTGTGTGTGTGTGTGTGTGTGTGTGTGTAAGATGCTCCTCTTTGATCTGACAACTCAACTCTGATCCTCTTGACGGCACTGCATAGTGTCTGATAAGCCTTTCTCTCTTTCTCTCTCTCTCTCTCTCTCTGTGTCAGTGTCACACAAACACACACACACACACACACACACACACACACACACACTGTACCCGCTGCCTCTCTGCTACTCCAGCATGATTTCCAGATCGTCTGGGCCGCTCCTCCTCTGATGCGCGCTGTCTGGCGGGGGCTCGTTATCTTTCCTTTATCTGCGGTCACGTCTCAAATCACCTTCTAGTCCAGTAGATCAAGTGGACTAGGGCTCGTCATGAAGATTAGTGAGAACGAGCAAAAATATGGTTTTGTTTTTGTTACCGGATGATGAACATGAACATGAATGTTCTGCTTTATGAGAAAGAGAGAGAGAGAGCAGAAAAGAAAACCTGTAATAGTTTTCTTTTCTGCCCATGTCAACTTGTATTTACGTTAGGACACTACACACTTCCAGGTGAGCGTGAGAGAGAAATGAGAGAGACACACTAAGAAAGATATGGAGAGAGACACATTGAGTGAGAGAGCGACAAAGACAAAAATAAGTACAGAGAGAGACATATAAAGAGAGAGAGGGATGCTTTTTTAGAGTGTACTGGAAACTTGAGAGGGTTTTACACACACACACACACACACACACCAGCTGTGCGGACCCCGAAGAACTCAAACTGCTGCTGCTAATTGCTTGGCAGATTTTTCAGCAGATCTGGTGAGGTCATAGAGCAGATGGGATTTTTACCCACAATGCCCCGTGGCACCCCGTTCTGTCTCTCTCCCGGTCTCAGTCCCGGTCTCACTACACATTGGTGTAATTATCATCAGAGACATATTGAGTTCCAGCATCAAAGCTTTTACACCGAACGGCAGCCTATTAATCACACACGTAAAGCATTAAGGGTGGAACTGGATCACACGCATGCACATGCGCGAATATGCACACACACACACACACTGCCATGGCACTGGTGTACCGAGATCAAACTACCACCCAAATAACATCAGTGTAGTGGTGGTCTAGTGGGGTGCCAATACTTTGTGCAGCTTGGCTAAAGACAATAAGTGTAGAGCTGGAACCTTTTTTAAAGATAGATAGATAGATAGATAGATAGATAAGACACCCTATAGCGGTGAATAATTAATATGCCCCTCCCACATTTCTTTGCCCCGCCCCCCTGGTGTTTACTCTCATGTTAAACTCTGAGCGCTCACAGCTGGTTATTTATGACTCGCTGATGCTGCTGGGGCTCCAGTTTTAAAGTCACACGCTCAACACTGACCTCGAGGAGTGCACACCCCGTCTCACTGCCTGTCTCACCGCCTGTCTCACTGCGCACATTACTGCAAATCTCCTTGTATGTCTCACTGCACAACTCGCTGCCTGGCTCACTGCCCAGCTCACTGCCCGTCTCACTTCCTGGTGTCTCCCTGCCCGTCTCACTGCATACATTACTGCAAATCTCATTGCTCGTCGCTCACTGCCTGTCGTCCTGATGTCTCCCTGCCCGTCTCACCTCTTGTCGTCCTGATGTCTCCCTGCCCGTCTCACCTCTTGTCGTCCTGATGTCTCCCTGCCTGTCTCATTGCATACATTACTGCCTGTGCCACTGCCTGTCTCACTGCCAGAATCTCTGCCCATCTCATTGCCTGTCCCATTTCATGTCTCCCTGCTGTCTCACTTTCTGCCTGTCTTACTGCATACATTATTGCATGTCTCACTGCCTGTCTCACTACCTGTCTCACTTCTTGTCGTTGTGTCTGCCTCACTGCATACATTAATGCTCGTCTCTCTGCCTGTCTGACTGCATGTCTCAATGTCTGTCTTCCTGCCTGTCTCACCTTTCACCTCTCTGTCTGTCTGACTGCATGCATTACTGCCCATCTCCCTTCCTGTCTCACTGCATACATTATTGCCTGTCTCACTTCTTTGCTATCTGTCTGTCTCACTGCATACATTATTGCCTGTCTTACTGCCTGTCTCACTTCTCGTCTCCCTGCCTGTCTGACTGCAAACATTATTTCTCGTCTCACTGCCTGTCTCACCTCCATGACTTGACCGCGTGATGATTCGCAGTGCAGATATATCCACTTCTGTACCCTGCCACACCTTAACCTCTTCTGGAAAAACAGGATGAGAGAAGAGGCTTGTTAGTGAGTGGTAGAGCCCTACACACACACACACACACACACACACAGTTTCAGAGCAAATGACCTTCGACTGCGGGTGCCACTCAGTGTGTCAGTCAGCTATTGACTTTCCACTTACAACTCTGTGTGTGTGTGTGTGTGTGTGTTTAGACTAATGGAGATTTAGTGGCTATTATGTCATCAGTGTAGTCATATTTACTTCCCTGTTATTTCTCTTTTTTTACCCCAGAGTAAATGATATCAGTGACTGAGGAAAGTTTCTGTCATTTATGCTCTCTCTCTCTCCCTTTCTCTCTCTCTCCCTTTCTCTCTCTCTCTCCCTTTCTCTCTCTCTCTCCCTTTTTCTCTCTCTCTCTCTTTCTCCCCCACCGTGTCGTTCGAGTGTCTAAAGACTATTTACCTGCTTAAAGACTTGGTCTAAAGCGCTCTTCTGCTGCCGCTGTCACTTCTGAATCCTCACTAAAGCCCCTCGAAGGATTTTCCCTTTCAGCCTTTAAAAACTTCCCTCACCCCTCCGGGCCGTTTCAGAGGGACGGGGCGCCACAGCGTCACCCCTCTTCACCCTCGCGTCTAAATCCAATTAGGGCCAGGACAATGGGGGGATTATTGGGGGGAGGTAGAGGGGGGTGGTGGCATTTTTCTGAGCGAGTATGCGAGTGCGCGTGGTCCTGCTGTACAGCGACTAACTCCAGTATCGGTAAATAACACGGCGTCTTTCTTTACCGTTGTTAGCGTTTAGTCTAAACTGCGCCGTTTAAATATTTATCATGTTTTGTACGGTTGATCGTACAGTCTCTAAATCGTCATGTTTCATCAGGGACATGCCACACCCACTAGTGACATCATCGACTCGTATGCTAGTATAAAGACACGGTTAGCAGGACAAAAGTGATCGGAACGTATACACAAATCATTTCAGTTATTAATTTTCTAATTAATTAATTTAAGTGTTGCTATGGTAACCATCTGACACGTAAGCTACCTCTAAGCAGCCGCTTACAAAATGCGTCGTGCAAAAAAAGAGGAAAGAAGAATGAAGTTAAAATGTTTAACATTCTAGCATTTTTCCGCCTCAGGCAAAAGAGATGGGTAAAAACGCACACTTCTGTTTTACACACACACACACACACACACACACACACACACACACACTCTCACTTTGTATTTGTCTTCCTAATCACTTCCTTCTTCCTCACCTGTCAGAGGTCGAGGCTAACCCAGGATTAGCCCAAAGTGTTGCGTTTAAAATCCTTCGTTTTGAAGTTTTATCAGAGACAACAGTGTCTCAAGAGTCATTAGCTTAATCTGATAACTCACACAACACTTGTGTTTGACAAAGTTTTTTTTTTAATAAATAAAGAAACATTTTTAATCCTATACAAATTTTCCAGAATTTTTTTTTTTCATGCAGAGCAGATATTTTGCTTTCGTAGCTCACAAGCGAATGATCTAATTAGCATTTAGCAAGTAAGATTAGCATTAAGGCTAAAACCTCTCGGCCTACCCTTGTTTCCAAGCACGCAGCTGATGCAACTGAATTTATTTTATTACACACTTATATTTGTAACACAAATGCAGTTCTTTGGTTTACTCATCTGCAGTGCATTATGGGTAACACACACACACACACAGAAAGAACAGCATCATAAATGGACTAACCCTAGTTTAAATGTCTTTGCACAATTAGCCGCTCTTCTAGTCCTCACACTAATTAGTCCTCCGAGTTTTAGCGTTTGGGACGGAGGCACGTCTGCCACAGAGCGTGCTAGCTGTTTATCTCATTAGCATTAGCGCTCTCCGTCCGATGGCAGGAGGCTGAATGTTTAATGAGTCACTGCATTAATTGTGGAAGAAATGAATCCTTTAACCTCTGGGGTGATTTTTAAACCCACAATCCTCTTTCTCTCTTTCTCTCCGCTCTTTCACTTTTTTCTTTTATTCCACTCTTAAAAGGCCGAGAGTGAAAAGGCCCACCAGTACACCGGCACGGAGCGCAAAGAGAGCTAATCTGATGGGATTAACCCTCTTATCTCCGCTCACAGCATTTAGAGAGAGAAATATTCTAACCATCCATCACTTAAAGGGCACTAAACGCCGACTGCGCTTTTCGGTTCGGCTTTAACAAACGTCCATCTGAGACCTGAAATTATTGGGCTGTGTCTCAAATTATAAAATACAGGTTTGCTACCGAAAGTAGATTACATACATTCCCTAATTGTACAAGGACAGTACACAAGTATAGGGGACAAGTGGGAGGAAATAGGGGACAAGTGAAAGGACATAGGGGACAAGTGGAAGGACAAAGGGGACAGGTGGTCCCAGTAGGTTGTGGTATAGGTTATATTAAGGGTATAGGGCATAAGACGAAGGACATAGGGGACAAATGGACTCAGTATGTGTAGTAGAGGTTATATTAAAGGGGATAAGGGACAAGAGGAAGTACATAGCGGACAAGTGGTCTCAGTAGGTTGTAATATAGGTTATATAAAGGGCATAGGGAACATGAGGATGGACATAGGGAATAAGTTAACAGTATGTGTAGTTGGGTGTAGTAGAGATTATATTAAAGGGATAGGGGACAAGAGAAAGGACATAGGGACGAGTAGAGCTCAGTAAGTGTAGTTGGGTGTAGTAAAAATTGTATCAAAGGGGACAAGTAGGGCTTAGTAAGTTTCGGGTGTAGTAGAGATTAATTTGCCAAAATGATGACGTGAAAGCAGTTTGCTGTGGCTTTTCTTGATCATGTGCTCCTGCAATCCCATGATCCTTTGCTCTCACTACATCAGAGGCTTTTTCTAATCCTCTGCCCTTAAAGTTTTGGCCCCACACACACACACACACACTCGGTGACAGCGTGTCCTGGCATCGCTCAGATGGAACAGCAAATCCACACTAATTGGCTCCAGAGCGGTGCGGCTGATTGGCTGGACAAAACATTGTTAGTGGAGCAGGTTGGCCCCGCCCCCTCGTTAGTGTGATGAACTCATTTCCTGATGGGGAGTGACATAGTGGTGGAGAGAGGAAGAAAAGTGTGTGTGTGTGTGAGAGAGAGAAGATGAAAAAAAGAAAAAGAAGCAATGAAGGAAAATGTAAAAGAAGAAGGAATGAAAATGGAAAGAAAGAGAGGAAGAGAAAAGAAGTGAAAGGAAAAATAAAGAAGGAAATAGTGAACATATGTGAAATAGAAAAAAACGAATGAATGATCAAGCTAGATAATATGAAACAAAGTGTTAATAAGTGTGTGTGTGTGTACGAGAGATAACCCCCCATTCTGCACGTGTGTGAATGGTTTTGGTGTTGGCGTGCCATGGGTGTGTGATAGTGATGGATCACCACTCTTCCTCCTCCTCATTAATTTCATCACGTTATCGCCACACAGAGACGATCATACACCACACACACACACACACACACACACATCGACAAACCTTTAACATTCATTACACCCCAACAAGGTGATGTGCGACTCGGTTATACTTTACAGGCTTCTTTACAAGAAGTTCTGTCGTGTGTATATAAAGTGCTGTACTTTATATCTATCCCATAATTCCACTCAACATAGCTGTCATAGCAACCAGCTTAAAATAGCGTCTGGAAACCTCCACAGTCATATGCTTTAAAATAAAAAAATTAGATAAAATAAATTATATATATATATATATATATATATATATATATATATATATATATATATATATATATATCTTTCAGCATCAAACGTGCTGTGCTGTGACACAGTTGCTAGGCAACAGGAAGGCCACAAGCTACATAATGACGCAGGCTGAAGTTTTAGCGAGTTGAAAATCTTTACACAATCAGTTCTAAAGGTGCAGCAATGCTGAAAATGGAACAGAATGATCAGAAATGTTGATATTTCTCTCAGATACGTAGACAGACTGGTGAAAGAAGCGATCGTTCTGACTGAAACGACGCTGTAATTACGTTAGCATCAAGCGCTAACATTGAGCTCCATAATTATTCTGGGCGACGCAGTGTTGCGTCACAATTCGTCATGACAATGAGCTGTTGTGAAGTTTCCTCTTCACTGTTTTTCTCTTCAGTTTTCTTCTGACACGGCTGTTAGCCATTAGCTAGTGAGTCGCTCTGGTTTCTCTCAGGAAGCTTTTTCTCATCGCTGTCGCCTCCGGCTCACTCTGATTCGGTAAAGAGGTTTCTGAGTAGCTGCTTTGTGACATCGTTTATTCCACAGTGCGGCATGTGAATAAAAATCTAAGCGAATTGCTAATGATAAATCCTGTAACGTTGTGTTTTATACTTTTAGCACCACCACTGTCGAGTTCTCAAATTTTCAAAAAAGTGTTGATTAGCAATAAAAAAAACATAAATAAATAAAGAAACTCTGAGGAGCCTAGCAGCCTGTGCAATGTGTTATTGAACATATTATTTTTTTATTACAGATTTAACAATATGCTACATGGCTAAAATAACATGTAATTAAAAATTTTTACATTCTACAAATGAACTTGATCTTTTGTTGTTAAAATGTTCACAAGTTTAATGATAACATCAAGGATGCTAATTTGTTACCTTTGCTAACAAACTTTGAAAATATCCAATAAAGAATATGTACACTGTAGTAGGTAGGTGAGCTAGCTAGTTAGTTTCTTAAAGTAAACTTTAGATTCTTAGTGTTCTATGAGCAGCTAAATGATGTTAAGCGCTAGTTTAGCTTGCACACATTCATATAATTTCTCTTAGAAACTTTGAGCATTTAGAAAGAAACTTTCTTCTCTTTGTATTGTTTATTAAAATGTTCGAGGCTAATGATTACATCATCAAGGATGCTAATTTGTTACCTTAGTTAACAAATTTAGCTAGCTAAACATACCCAGTTAAGGATACATGTTTTGTAGTAAAAATGTGTTCTAGCAAGCAAGTTTCTTGAAGTAGATTTTGGATCCATAGCATCCTGTCAGTGGCTAAAAGATGCTAAGCGCTCGTTTAGCCTGCACACATTTACATACGTCTCCTGGAAACTTTTAGAAACCATTTAGAAAAAACTTTCTTGTCCTTCGTTGTTTGTTGAAATGTTCGTGAGTTTAATGATTACAACTTCAAGGATGTTTGTTTATTTCCTTAGCTAACAAACCTTGCTAGTTAAACATATCCAATAAAAAACATGCTCTGTAGTAAAACATGACCTAGCAAGCAAGTTTCTTGAAGTAGATTTTATATTCTTGGCTTCCAGTCAGCGGCTAAAAGATGCACCCAGACGTCTCCTAGAAACTTTGAATGTTTAGAAAGTTTCTCATCTTTTGTTGCTTGTTGAAACGATTAAGTGTTTAGCGATTACAACATTGAGGACATTCATCTATTGAAGAAGCCTTTAGACAAGCTTCATCATGTAGCGGTGTACGCTAACTTGCCTGTTTCCGTTCTTACTTAGCGTGTTAGCCAGACTGATACGATAGTTAACTGATTAGCTAAGATAAAATGTCAGCTGCGAAGATCAGTTAGCTGTTCTAATCGCCTGTAACATGCTCATAAGACTTCTGTTGACCTGGAAACGTGTCCGATTCCTAAGTATAAGGTCGAAATTGACTTTTTTTGCAATTCTCATTATATTATGTGCTATTGTTTCTATAGTAACAGCTAGCATGTGATCAAAGTCTACATCTCGGTATTTGTACACCGAGGCCGGTGAAGAGACTCGCATGACTCGCGTTGTTGGTGTTGTGTGTGGGGGTTTTCTTTTTTTTTTGGCTTTTTCTTATCGTTTCTGAAACAGCAGTGCTCCTGCTGCCCTTCACACACACTCTTTACACTCATTTATCTTAAAAAGAGAGGGATAGATAGGTCTGTCGCTCTCTCTCTCTCTCGTTCTCTCTTTCTTTCTCTCCCCCTTTTTTTGTGGCGCTGCATTTTCAATTAAATTCCATTCAGTTTTGTCAGAGACGGAGCACATGCTCTCCAGTGGCGGTCCCCAGTGTGTGTGTGTGTGTGTGTGTGTGTGGAGGTGCTTAGAGGATGTTGGCTCTTTTGGCAAGAGGACTGTATATGTGTGTGTGTGCATGTGTGTGCGTGTGCGTGTGTGTGTGTGATGTGTCCTTCTTCATCTCAGACTCATTTCTGTGCCTGACAGAGACAAATGACATCACTCAGAAATCAGACGCAGTCGCCGAAACAGGTCGAGTGGTTCCCAATGACACACACGCACACACACACACTTTCAGGATTCTTTGTTGTCTACTCGCTCCGCGCTTATGAGCCTCAGATCCTCGAAAGGCACTTCAGACGAGTGCGCACTATTTATTCTCTGATTTAATTCACTTACATTTAATCAGATAGGGCACAACGCCACACACGCTCACACGAATGTGTTAGAGAAACTGAACACACTCAAGGTCAAAGGTCACCTTTCCTTTCCCTCTGCTACTAGATTGCTTTACTGAGCGAGAGGAGCTGAGCGACATTGTTTTAGAAATCAGTTTTTTTTCTTTACTTGTTTTTTTTCCAAGGGTGTTGTTTTTTGGCACTTTTTTTTAAGTGAAAGAGAAGAAGAGAAATAAAAGTAAAAGTTGTCCAAAACGGCAACAAAACAAAAAAAGGTAAGAAAACAATGAAACAACTAAACTGAAAGAAAAAACCTTGCAAACTCACAAAAAGGAAACAAATGTAAAACATAATGAAAGGAAACTATGTAAAAAATGTAACCTAAACAAAACTGAAACAATAGCGTAGCAAACAAACTTTAAAAAAACAAAACAAAATAATCCTAAGGAAAAGTAATAATAATAATAATAATAAATAAATCCCAAAACCCAAAACATGGCAAAAAAATGTAACAAATGCAAAAATAAAACACAATAAAAGAAAACAAAAACAAAGTAAAGTAAAGATAAAAAACTAACGAGGCATAAATTAAAAACAAAAAAACAGCAGACAAAATAAAAAAAGCAAACAAATTAAACTCAAGTAAAAATAAACATTAAAAAAACTAAATATACTGTACAAACTCAAGAAAACTAACTTGAGTAAAACAAACACAAACTAATAACACAAAAATCTTTAAAAAAAAATGTATTATGTAGTATATATTTTTATGTATTGTAATTTTCAATTCTTTTTTTTAACATGTTTGTTTTCAGATTTTTCTCAGTCAGCGTTTGAGGAGAGTTTGCGATGTTAGCGGTGATAGTGTAGCGTCTATAATCCTCATTTAATTGAACTCCTGAGATTTTAGAGCACGAGTACATGTCTGACAGCAACCGTGACGCATCTGTGTGTGTGTGTGTGTGTGTGTGTGTGTGGGACCCAGCTGCTCTACTCGTTTAATGAGCTCTTCTCACCGCTAACGCTAACGTCAGTCGGCTAGCTGCCACATTTAAATATTTCTGATTAAGTCTCTTTTTAGAATCACAGGTCTCTTAAGGTTTTTTGGTTTAGCAGTAGTGTTTAGCCAACGTCTGTGTGTGTGTGTGTGTGTGTGTGTGTGTGTGTGAGTGAGTAAGTGAGTGAATTTGATCATTTCTGTTCAGACACATGGTGGGAAAGGTGACGTGATGAGTCTTGTTGATTATTTCATGCCAAATAAAGAAATAAATGGATTTTACAGTAAAGTAAAGAAGATGAAAAAGTAAAGAATGAATATAAAAAGAAGAAAGGAAACCTTTAAGGCTTTGATGTTTCTCCCTGAACAATATCTTCTGGACGGTTTCCTGGTTCTAAGTCAGACGATCAGAGCAGCGTCGAGAACTTTCCCCGTCAAGCGGTGATGTACTGATGATAAAGGGATGATAAAGGTGTGTGTCGTGTGTGTATTGACCGAGCGGTTATGAATGGATCGGCTCTCCCGAGTGAGTGTGTGTGAGTGTGTTACTGATCACCGTTTAGTGGAGTGTGCGCTTTTTCACGCAGACTGAATGGAGCTCGTTTGGCTCCTTAAAGAATCTCTGCTTGGTGAAGGTTGATCAATAAGACACATCCATCGTGCTGCCGCCGACCGGGTGCACGCGCCGTGATGAATGATCTCACACACACACACACACACACACACACACACACACACACACCTCCACACGTCAACTTCTCTCTCTTATTCTCAATCTGTTGCATCCTGCGTTCTGATTGGTCGGTAGGTGCTGCTTTTTAATTTTTTTTTGTTTTTTGTAAGGAGTCTCCAGTGTCCAGGGTTTGTTTATCATCACTGTAACATTACTAAAGAGGATGTTGTTTTGAAGAAAAGAAAAAAAAACATGACATGAAAAAAAAACCCTGTAATCTTGAAGTATAGCTGTAGTATAAGAGAAATAAAACACTTTCTTGAGTTGTGCTGTTATAGGAAACTAATCAACTCTAACTCATTACATCATTGTGTCCTTGATCCATTACATCATTGTGTCCTCGATTCTTTTTCCGTAAAAGTCACACACTGAGTGTTTTATTCCTCTTGTATTCTTCACATCCTCAAGCAAGTCATGCCCGGTTCTTAGATTTTTTTTTTTGTTTGTTTTTGTGTTGTTGTGTCTCTCACTCATCCCTCCACTATTTTCTCTCTCTGTCTCTGTCTCTTAGTTGTTGCCGTATGCGGACGGACTACACGGGAAGTGGATGTTCTCAGAGATCCGAGCGATCTTCTCGCGGCGGTACCTCCTGCAGAACACAGCGCTGGAGATCTTCTTAGCCAATCGGAGTAAGAGTTTACAATCGAGATATATTCATATACAGTCCTTTATCTTCAATGATGTAGGTTAAATTAAAGAATTAAGAGAAAATGTTTGACTGCAAAACAGCTATAGATATAAAAACTGGTTGTTTATGTAACAACCCCAGCAGCGACCTCATTTCCCCTCTCGTCTGTTTAAACCATCATCATCCTCGCTTGTTTCTCAAGTTAGATCGGTTTTATGCTCAAATGATTTGTAAAAAAAACATCCAGGTACAGGGATTGGAAGCCTGGAGGACTGTTCCTTGCCTTTAGTACGTCGTTGTTGCTATAGTAACCAGCTGATATTATCAGTAAGAAGGAGTCTCCAGTGTCAGAAATAAAGCTCTGCCATCGTTTTTAACGATTCGACTGATGACTTTTCACTTCAGAATCGAGTCGCGCTGTTTTCAGTTAGCGTTCTTACAAATGTTAAATGGTCTGATGAATTGCTTTAAAAAAATATTTTTAAAGCATGTGCTGCTGTTTAAATGTTCGTACAAAAGAGGGTATCGTCATTCCTGCTGCTCTTTCGGTTCACACTCCAGTCCAGCAGGTGGCGGTGTTGCACCAAACGCTTATTAATTCAGATGATGGATAGAGAAGCATTCTTTTTACAGGAAATACAAACTTGTTCTGAAAAGTACTTGCTAAGCATGCTTCTTCATCAAATATACTAAGCGGTCAGTGCAACACCGCCACCTGCTGGACTGGAGAGATTTTTTTTTTGTTGATTATTTTCCTCTAACAGGCTTCATGACTCTGATGATGTTCTGCTTCTTATCTGTTTCTCTCTTCAGCCTCGGTGATGTTTAACTTCGCCGACGCCGCGACGGTGAAGAAAGTGGTTCATGCGCTGCCCAGAGTCGGAGTCGGCACTAACTTCGGCCTCCCACAGACCAGGTGTGTGTGTGTGTGTGTGTGTGTATACGCTCTGTGTGGTTTTGACACATTGAGTTGACTACTGTTCTGACGTGAGAAAAAAAGCCTGAAACTCTGTTTGTGTGTGTGTTGATTTATTTAAATGTGTGTGTGTGTGTGTGTGTGTGGAGCCGGGGTGTACCACGGTCTAATTAGCTTCACACAAACACAATCCACATCATTTATTTATCTCCCCGCCTGGGAAGTAAACAGAGGGTGTACAGCGCCTGCAGGGCAAAGTGAAAGGAAACACACACACACACACACACACACACATATGCTGAGCTCAGTAGAATCTAAAGATCCTACAACAACAAACAAAGCCGCGGTTCCTCACACTGCTCTTTTGATATCTAATAATAATAATAATAATAATAATAATAAAAGTAATTTATTATTGTATAATTTTTTTGTTAATTCTATTGGAAGTGTGTGTGTGTGTGTGTGTGTGTGTGTGCTGACATTTTCAACACATTCCTCCACTCTTGGCTCCGGATTCCATCTCGTTATTGCCGTGATATTTCCAGAATCTTCCCCTACTGTCTCCGGCTCCGTTCCCCCCAGCGTTCCCCCGTAGCTCACTGCAGGTTTCCCCCCGAACATTCCGTGAACTTTTTCCATTTTTGTAAACGTCCTTGAAAATTGTCCCCGTCACATTCCTTGGACATTTTTCTAAAAGAAGTTTCCAAATCATTCCTATCATTTCCTTGACGTTACTTAATAATGTGTTTGTCCTGTCTCGCTAAGGTTTTTCCTGTTAACATAAAAGACACACTTTTATAAAGGTATAAAATAAAGACGATGCAGGCCTTAATGATCTGATGTTACATTTTAGCATTCAAGTATTGCTAGAGAGTGATTTATACTTTGATTAAAGGTGTCCAGTGCCGCTGTACGTCTCTCCTTTCAGGAGAATCTCTTCCTGTCTGAGCCCTAGTCACATGACTTCATGAAAAAAAATATATATTATTTAAAAAAATCGCAGTTTTAGCACTTTTCTTTGGTGAGGATTTTTCATGTTATATAAATTTTACATTTGAACTAAATAAATACTTAAGTCATTGTTTAAACATTCAGCTGTTACAACAATTATGAATCAGTTTTTAGGTAAACTTTAAACCAAATACATTTTACTTAAACTTACTTCTAACACTAAAAGGTAACCTTCAATTTCAGGGAATTTTTATTTTTTTTTAAACCTTGCCCAAAATTCTTCAAATGTGCTTCTAACTTTTTCCTCTCAAATATTTCCTAATACTTTTTTTTCTTAAAATTCTCTTAAAACCTCCATCAATGTTTTACCATTTTTAGCAAAAAATTCTTCTGTTTTCTTTGTTCTAAATTCTGTGTTCTTTAATATTTTATTTACTGCTCCATATTGTAAAAAAAAGTTACAAATTAAATATTTATATTTGTATAAATGACTTTAATTTTAATCTCTATAAATTTTTCTTATTCTTATTTTATTCTTGTCATAAAAAAGTAACTTAGAACTGAGAAACAATCAAAGAATTAAAATCGGGCCATTTGAAGCTACAAATGTGGGGGGGAAATCTTTACTAGCTACCTCATAAAATGAAACATTTTTAAAGATTTGCCAGAGTTCCCCCTGTTTTTACTTGATATTCAAAGATAGGTCTTTTAAGTGCATTAAAGTGACTTTTAACATACAATTATCTTATAAAATGTTTCCGGATTTTAATAGTTCTGAATTTTTTTATATACTGTATATATACCTGTATAATTTTGTTAACAGTTCTGTGTAGGATTTTTTTTACTTCATATTTTGTTTCCATAAAGTCAGGCATTCTTGTATTTTTTATTGCAGTCTTGAGGAATAGTTCTCTAGGCTTTCTAGTTTTTGGCAACTTTTTGTCTGTCATTATTTTTAGTCTAGTCTGTGTACCTGAGCAGTTTCAGAGGAATGTTTTTTGTTTGTTAAGCCACACAGTGCCCCATGAATCATATGTATTTTTTTTATATATATATATATATATATATATAATATTTATATATATATATATATATATATATAAGATATATACTGCCAATGCTGAAAGTTGATTGGTTGGAGCAGACGAGAGGGGAAATGAGGTCGCTGCTAAGGTTCTTAGATAAACAACCAGTTTTTAAATTGTATTTTTACGCACTTTGCAGCCTGTCGCAGTAAAACATTTCTTCCCATTTCCTTTATTTAATTTCATTTAAAATTTAAAAAACATAACTTTTGCACAGTACTGTATTTTTGCATAAATTTATTTAAATCACTTTTTTTAATATTGTGTTTATGTACTTTTCCCCTGATCGCTCCCATCCAGTTTTTCTATGACATCATAGTTGGAGTTCAAAGTATTAGAAGCTACAGTGATTTAAAATAATTTTAATTATAGAATAATTTATTAAATACATATTTAATGTGTTAGATAATATAATAATCTTTATTTTTATTTTTATTTTTTTTTACCCAAATTTTTTTTCAGACTTTCCGTAATATTTTAGGAACATTGTTAACAAATCTGGATGAAAAAATTACACAAGTTTAACATCCATGAAATCTTTTTTTCTTTTCTTTTCATAAGTCTCTCCTAAAATGACTTTTGTGCATGTTTTGTTTATTTATTTATGTTCCCTGACTGTTCCCATTCACTTGATCCCATGACATTCCTCTGACGTCCCCCCCTCTGGCGTTCCTGTCTCAGGTTATTTTTCCCCCCCAGCCTTCCTTAAATGTTCTTCCAGTGATGTGAACGCTCCATCAGGCGTTAATGAGTGTAATCACACACCCTGGCAGTGATGAATTCTCTAATTTGGCGTTGTGTTAATGGGAAGCTGGGTCATTTATTTTTGTGTCCATGACTGAGTAGCTCCCTCTCTCTCTTTCTGCCTCTCACACACACACACACTTCAAACACACTTAATATACTTTGAAACAGTAGTGTGTTCCCATATGGTGAAATGGTTCATGTGTATAAAGTGGATGGTTTGGGATCCGTGATCAAACACACATCGGCTCAATCTTAATTATTGAAGAATCTGTTGTAGTTGAATGAGACAGATTCAGCATTCGACTGTTTGTTATGGCTTCAGGGTTGCCAGGTCATAGCAAGATTTCAATCCTAAGTACGTTTTAAAAAGACCAAAAACCCAGCAGAAAAAATTTTTAGATTTCCTTCAATTTTCGCAATCTTTGCGTAGGGAAATAAGTTCACTGTTGTGCACACGCATTTCTAATTTGCAGTGAAACTTGAGACAGATATCACCCTCTACATTATTCTCCATTTACGTCTCTCAGTATTTGCAGTATATGTTACAACAGAAATTGTTCTGTGCATCTCAAATCCACCGTCCAGAATTAAACCCAATCCAAAATCTGTCCTGGTTTGACCTGACGACCCTCGTTTTTTATTAAATTGTGATTATTTTCCTCAAAACATGACTTTTGCAGAAGATTTCTTAACCTCAGTTTAAAGAACTGATTCTTCAAAATTCACAGATTTATTACTGTTTTATCATTGTAAACTCATCTTAGGGAAGTACAAATGCAGAAAGCAAGGATGTAATTGTTTGGCGATTATCTGCATTTCTTTTTACATTTATTTATTTAATTTCTTTTGCATTCTTCTGAAATTTTGTGACTATTCCGCACTTATTTACCCAATTTTTTATTTTCGGGAATTTTCCATAATATTTCAGGAACATTTACAACTCTGGGTTGAAAAATTACATAAAAGTTCATAAATATCCATGAAATCTTCTTTAATTTTCCTTTTATAACGCTCTCCTAAAATAGCAGAAATGGTGCAGTTAGAACAGCTTAGTTGTTTAACTTATAATCTTGTAATAACAATATCATAGGAATTTAATCATGTTAGTAAAATCGAATTGGACAAAATTAAATCACAAATGAAAAACTTGCGAAGTTTTAAAAACACCCCCTAACAAGAAAAATGTAGTTAAAATGCCAAAGGAAACCGGTTTACTGTTGCTGTGAGCCGCCATTTAGTTCTGACATCAAATGTGTTTATCACCGATAAGTTGGTTCTCCTGCATGTTGCATATGATTGCATTTTTTCTTGGCTAAGGTCAGGCTTTTTTAAATTCTGACCACGGTGAGAATCTTAGATGTAGGACATACGCCGGGAACTTTAGACCATACAGTTCTCTTACTTCTTCGGCTATTCTGGATCTAAATACCTTTTTGAACTGTTTCTTTTTCTCCTCCACGCAGGCGGATTTCTCTAGCGACTCCTAAACAGCTCTTTAAAGCCTCCAACATGACTCAACGCTGGCAGAAACGCGAAATCTCCAACTTCGAGTACCTCATGTTCCTCAACACCATTGCAGGTGATAACGCACGTGAAGACACACACTCGCTCAAAGACGAATGCGTTTAATAATAACTGTTATTTCAACCAGTTTTATTTAAATGTGATGTGTAGAACTCATTAGGATTTGAGTTCAGAGAGGAAATACGAGTAGGAAGTAGAAAATGTGGCACTAGGACAACCTGCGGAACGAGAAACTATGAATCTGCTAATCAGTGACACGTTGTTTATCTCATCTACAGGACGCACATTTAACGACCTGAATCAGTATCCCGTGTTTCCCTGGATCATCAGCAACTACGACAGTGAAGAGCTCGACCTCACACTGCCCAGCAATTACAGAGATCTGAGCAAGGTACACACACACACATAACACACACAGAGCCATAATCCAAATGTCTCTTCAAATATCTTATTTGGAGATTGACAGTTGGAAAGACACGAGTACACTGTATTGTTGAAAAGACTAAGTGAGACTGGGAGACAGAGAGGCTGAGAATAACAGACAGACTGAGAATCCCAGACGGACTAAGAGAGACAGATGGACAAATTGAGTGAGACTGGGAGAGAGACAGACTGAGAGAGACAGTTGGAAAAATTGAGAGAGACTGGGAGAGTGAGACAGAATCCGAGACAGACTTAGAGAGACAGATGGACAGATTGAAAGAGACAGACTAAGAATCAGAGAAAAACTGAAAGAGACAGATAGACAAAATGAAAGTGTCTGGAAGAGAGACAAATCAGAGACGGGCTGAGAATCAGAGACAAACTGAAAGAGACAGATGGACAGATCGAAAGTGAGTGATCGAGAATCAGAGACAGACTAAGGGAGACAGGTGGACAGATTTAGAGAGACAAACTGAGAATCAGAGATGGACTAAGAGAGACAGGTGGACAGATTGAGAGAGACTGGGAGAGAGACAGACTGAGAATCAGAGATGGACTAAGGGGGACAGATGGACAGATTGAGAGAGACTGGGAGAGAAACGGACTGAGAATCAGATACAGACTAGGAGAGATTGATGGGCGGGCTGCAGAGACAGACTGAGAGAGACTGGGAGAGACGGACTGGGAATCACAGACAGACGGACAGGCTTATAAAGACAAATGGATGGAGTGAGAATCATAGACAGACTAAAAAAGAAAGTTGTATAGACTAAAAGAGACTGCCTCTACCTTTATCAGCATGTCTGTGATTCTCACTCCGTCCATCTGTGTCTCTCAGTCTGTCCATCCGTCTCACTCAGTCTGTTCAACTCTCTCTCTCTGTCTGAGTCTCAGTCTGTTTCTCTCCCAGTCTCTCTTAGTCTGAGAGAAACAGCTGGGCAAACTGGGAGAGACTGAAAGAGAAACAGACTGAGAATCACCGACAGACATTGAGAAATTCATACGGAAGTCGGATAAAAACAACAGAGAGATAAAGATGGACAGACTGAGCGACAGACTGAGAGAATTACAGACAAAGAGATTAACAAAGACGTACAGAAAGACAAATGAAAACAACTTGGAGAAAAAGGATGGACAGGCTGAGATGTCCAATATAGTGTGTGTGTGTCCTACACATTTTGTGTACTACACACTGGTCTGATCCACACCCCTCACCCACACCCCTCACTCTGGTCCCACTCTGTTTCCCTGAGGAGCCAATTAACACACACACACACACACACACACACACACACACACACACACACACACACACACACACACAGACACAGTTATAGCCTTAGTCTCTTGTTTGTCTACTGTACACCACTGTTTTTGGTTTTATGTCTCTCACGTTGTGTGTGTTTAGATGAGAACTGAATAGACCCTGTATGCTTTGATCTAACGTTTAAATGTTTAAAATACTATTACAATTCCTTTCCTCTCTGAGTTCTTTATTTCTTTACAACTGTTTTTTTTTGTAGTTTTATAGTGAATCTAGATCTGAGCGAGAGATCACACTGACTGATCCTCACACCTCGTTAGGAGTGTGTGTTGTGCCCATGAGCGTGTCCATAAAGTGCAAAGTCAATGTCTGCATTTCACTGTCTGACAGATGCCCTGCTGGTATCTTAAGAACTTTCAGATCCTTATACATATCTGAAGGAAAAAATAAATAAATAAATATATATATATACAGTGAGGTCAATAAGTATTTGATCACTCTGTGATTTTGCAAGTTCTCTTAAAAATCATGGAGGGGTCTACAATTTTCAGCATAGGTGCATTTCCACTGTGAGAGACAGAATCTAAAAAGAAAAATCCGGAAATCACATTGTATGATTTTTTTAACAATTTATTTGTGAATTACTGTGTCAAATAAGTATTTGATCACTTGTTTATTAGCCCAATTTCTGACCCTCAAAGACTGTTATTTTGCTTTTAAATAGTCCGTATGCTTCTTACGGAGCCACTCCTTGGTTTTCCTGGCTGTGTGCTTTGGGTCATTGTCATGTTGGAAGACCCAGCCACGACCCATCTTTAATGCTCTGTCTGAGGGAAGGAGGTTTTTGCCCAATATGTCACAATACATGGCCCCGTTCATCCTCTCCTTAATACAGTGCAGTCGTCCTGTGCAGAAAAACATCCCCAGAGCATGATGCTTCCAGCCCCATGCTTCACTGTAGGTATGGTATTATTGGGATAATACAGTACTTAACATTCTTCTTCCTCCAAACACGGCGAATGGAGTTAAGACCGAAAAGTTCCACTTTGTTCTCATCTGAACCAGGACTCTCTCCCATGACTTCTCTGGATCATCCAGATGTTCCCTGGCAAACGTCAGACGGGCCTGGACATGGGCTGACGATGGTCCCAGCTCTCTTCACGGGATTGACCAGCTTCTCCTGGGTAGTTCTGGGCTGATTCTTCACCATTCTTTGCATCATTGATACCCCATGTATCTACTTAGACTTTGGCTGATTGTGGGGGGCACAGGCGTCTTTATGACAGCTAACGACCTCGAACAGGTGCTACTAATTTAGAATCATGAGCAGAGTGTAGCTGGACTATTTAAAAGCAAAATAACAGGTCTTTGAGGGTCAAAAATCTGGCTGAAAAGCAAGTGATTAAATACTTATTTGACACAGTAATTCACAAATAAATTGTTAAAAAAATCATACAATGTGATTTTCAGATTTTTCTTTTTAGATTATCACAGTGGAAATGCACCTATGCTAAAAAATTGTAGACCCCTCCATGATTTTTAAGTAAGAGAACTTGCAAAATCACAGCGTGATCAAATACTCATTGACCTCACTGTACAGGTATGTGTATATGTATATATACTACCACCAGAAGAACATACTGAAGCAGAACATCAGTATGTTCTTCTGGTGGTCCAGGTCTGTGATTATTTTCTCCTTTGAGACCAGCGCTGCCCTGCCATGGGTGTTTGTCCAGATCTCTGTAGAATTGTCTGTGTCTTAACTTGATCTTGACAAGTTCTGTTTTCTGTCTTATTGCTGGATATGACCCAGCTCTCTTTGTGAGTACACTGTCTTTATGTCAGTAAGTTAACCGTATCCATGAGTTACTGTAGTGAGTACACTGTGTCAGTGAGTACACTGTATCATTGTGTCAGTGAGTACACTGTATCATTGTGTCAGTGAGTACACTGTATCATTGTGTCAGTGAGTACACTGTATCATTGTGTCAGTGAGTACACTGTATCATTGTGTCAGTGAGTACACTGTATCATTGTGTCAGTGAGTACACTGTATCATTGTGTCAGTAAGTACACTGTGACAATGAGATCATTGCATCAGTAAGACTATAGTGTACTATCATAACATAATATCATTGTTACTGAGTACTCTGTCGTTGTGTCAGTGAGTACACTGTATCATTGTGTCAGTGAGTACACTGTATCATTGTGTCAGTGAGTACATTGTGTCAGTGAGTACACTGTATCATTGTGTCAGTGAGTACACTGTATCATTGTGTCAGTGAGTACACTGTATCATTGTGTCAGTGAGTACACTGTATCATTGTGTCAGTGAGTACATTGTGTCAGTGAGTACACTGTATCATTGTGTCAGTGAGTACACTGTATCATTGTGTCCGTGAGTACACTGCGTCATTGTGTCAGTGAGTACATTGTGTCAGTGAGTACACTGTATCATTGTGTCAGTGAGTACACTGTATCATTGTGTCAGTGAGTACACTGTATCATTGTGTCAGTAAGTACACTGTGACAATGAGATCATTGCATCAGTGAGACTATAGTGTACTATCATAACATAATATCATTGTTACTGAGTACTCTGTCGTTGTGTCAGTGAGTACTCTGTCGTTGTGTCAGTGAGTACTCTGTCGTTGTGTCAGTGAGTACTCTGTCGTTGTGTCAGTGAGTACTCTGTCGTTGTGTCAGTGATTACACTGTTGATGTGTTAGTGAGTACACTGTATCATTGTGTCAGTGAGTACCCTGTCGTTGTGTCAGTAAGTACCCTGTCGTTGTGTCAGTAAGTACCCTGTCGTTGTGTCAGTAAGTACCCTGTCGTTGTGTCAGTGAGTACACTGTATCATTGTGTCAGTGAGTACACTGTATCATTGTGTCAGTGAGTACATTGTGTCAGTGAGTACACTGTATCATTGTGTCAGTGAGTACACTGTATCATTGTGTCAGTGAGTACACTGTATCATTGTGTCAGTGAGTACACTGTATCATTGTGTCAGTGAGTACATTGTGTCAGTGAGTACACTGTATCATTGTGTCAGTGAGTACACTGTATCATTGTGTCCGTGAGTACACTGCGTCATTGTGTCAGTGAGTACATTGTGTCAGTGAGTACACTGTATCATTGTGTCAGTGAGTACACTGTATCATTGTGTCAGTGAGTACACTGTATCATTGTGTCAGTAAGTACACTGTGACAATGAGATCATTGCATCAGTGAGACTATAGTGTACTATCATAACATAATATCATTGTTACTGAGTACTCTGTCGTTGTGTCAGTGAGTACTCTGTCGTTGTGTCAGTGAGTACTCTGTCGTTGTGTCAGTGAGTACTCTGTCGTTGTGTCGGTGAGTACTCTGTCGTTGTGTCGGTGATTACACTGTTGGTGTGTTAGTGAGTACACTGTATCATTGTGTCAGTGAGTACCCTGTCGTTGTGTCAGTAAGTACCCTGTCGTTGTGTCAGTAAGTACCCTGTCGTTGTGTCAGTAAGTACCCTGTCGTTGTGTCAGTGAGTACCCTGTCGTTGCGTTGTGTCAGTGAGTACCCTGTCGTTGTGTCAGTGAGTACCCTGTCGTTGTGTCAGTGAGTACTCTGTCGTTGTGTCAGTGAGTACCCTGCCGGGACAGTCCCGGCATCACTGTCGTTGTGTCAGTGATTACACTGTTATTGTGTCAGTGAGTACCTTATTGTTGTGTCAGTGAGTACCCTGTCATTGTGTCAGTGAGTACCCTGTCGTTGTGTCAGTGAGTACCCTGTCGTTGTGTCAGTGAGTACCCTGTCGTTGTGTCAGTGATTACCCTGTCGTTGTGTCAGTGAGTACCCTGTCGTTGTGTCAGTGATTACCCTGTCGTCGTGTCAGTGAGTACCCTGTCGTCGTGTCAGTGATTACCCTGTCGTTGTGTCAGTGATTACCCTGTCGTTGTGTCAGTGATTACCCTGTCGTTGTGTCAGTGAGTACCCTGTCGTCGTGTCAGTGATTACCCTGTCGTTTTGTCAGTGAGTACCCTGTCGTTGTGTCAGTGTTTACACTGTGTATGTGTGTGTGTGTAACAGTGAGTACACTGTGTATGTGTGTGTGTGTGTGTGTAACAGTGAGTACACTGTGTATGTGTGTGTGTGTAACAGTAAGTACACTGTGTGTGTGTGTGTGTGTGTGCGTGTAACAGTGAGTACACTGTGTGTGTGTAACAGTGAATAGACTGTGTGTAAATTTACAATCTGATCGATCTTCTCCTCCTCCAAAAGAATGCTCTTTACCCATCGTGCATTAGGATGATGACTGAGCATCCCGATGTGTATTTAAACCACGCCACCCCAACTCACTCCACCACACACACACACACTCACACACACTTTACCCCCCACCCCTGCTCTAGCCCTCCCCCACCCCTCCACCCCGACTCCAGTCTCCAGTATCAGTGTAAGAGCATGCACTCTGTGTAATGGCGTTCAGGAGCGGGGGAATAAATCAGAGCGAGGGAGCGCTAATGGAAGATAGACGAGTGCGGAGGCAGCCGAATGTACACTTACGCACTTTAGCAGGAACGCTAACGGGGCGCTCCCTCGCTGATTTATTGACCTGATGAGGAAGAAAATGAAGAATTTCCTCCCAGAGATTACCAAACGCGCTTGTTTTTCTCGTCGTTATTACTGATTTATCATTGCTAGCTTTAGCCTGTTAGCTGCGGCTAGCATTGTACAATGTCCACGGACAAACAAATAAACAAATGCAGTGTATTTTAAAGTAAACAAAAGTTTATTTTATTTATGTATTTGCACTATATATACATTTATAATGTTACTTTTTAAATAAACAACATTTAAATGTATTTGGTGATATGTTTTAGTATTATTTAATTAAGTATTTGAGTTAATTGGTTTAAATATGAACTTAATTGATGATAATTGATTTTTTAGAAATATTATTTTCAGCTCATTTAATATTAAAGGCACTCACATGAGCACACACACGAGCACACACACACGCACACACACACACACACAGAATGAAGTCAGTGTGTAACGGTTTTGTCCTCAGGATGTTTGTTGGCTTTGTGTTTGTGCTGCATTTTGTCCACTACACTGAAAAACAAACCAAAACAAGTCCAAATCTCACTTTCTCTCTCTTTACGTTCTTGTTTCTCTCTCTCTCTCTCTCTCTCTCTCTCTCTCTCTCACACACACACACACACACACACACACACACACACACACACACACACACACACACACACTCATCTTCGATGTCTCTCATCTTCTGGGTTTGACAGCTTCGCTTCTGTGTTCAGTCAAACCTTCAGCCCTGAGGGAGTGAGTGAGAATCAGAGACAGTCATAAAGAGAATGAGGAACAGTGTGTGTGGGTGTGTGTGTGTGTGTAGGAGCGTTTGTGTCTGAGTATCTCGGTCGTCTTTATTACTGCTGTTTTATTCACACTGTCGACACGACTGCTCTCGCTGTGACTACCCGAGCGTGCACTCATCTGTCTGTGTGTGTGTGTGTGTGTGTGTCTTTTTTTTCCCACCTTGCGTCTCTCTCTCTCTCTCTCTCTCTCTCTCTCTCTCTCTTTCTTGTCGAGTGTCATCGTTGCTTTGACAGAAACACGTCGCGCGTGACCTTTGACACGGCGAGTTGAAATTGCTGTAGACTCGGAGTGCCGCATCTCGGCGTCCCCGCGGGCCCAGAGCCCATGAATTTATGTTCTTGTCGTGTCCCGGCTGACTGTCTTATCATGACCTTTGACATCATTGTAGCACAGACACACACAGCTTCATACTGACTTCTCTTACCTGTAAGACTCCCGAAAACGCCCGACTCGGTTCAGTTGAATGACTGAACTCTTATTTAATTATTCATAATGAGGGCGTGGCTCATTTTACACTTTCACACGTGGCCGAATTCATGACCGTTAGATCGTAGGGAAATGGTCAGTACGGCTCACTGCGGGTCAGCTTCTTAAAAAAATACTAAATCTGGCCCCACACGTCACTAACTGAAAATCCAGTCCACTTAAATAGGGAAGATGAAGCGATTTGCTGTGATGAATGACGAGAATTCATCACAATCTGGATTTAAATGTTTATAAGAAGGATGTTCATAAGGAAAAGGCGTAAACATTAGGATCCGGGAGGTCACCGTGTTACAGCTGAGCTGTCAGGGCATGAAGGAATAATTTTATATGGTCCATGATGCAAAAAAAAAGGAGCAAGTGGGAAGTCTTTGCAAATTCTAGACAAGTCTTGATAGTGTCAATGTTAATAGTTGGTCCACAGTTTGTGATGGTTCTGCGTGGGGTTGGAACAGGTTTAGCAGAGTCAAAACAATTTGTGAGTACATCATAATGTTCCATAGCTTATGCAAAGCCGAAGACAGTTTGTAGATGATTAAAGCATCTGGGCGCTCTAGAACTAAATAAGAGGTGAATAAAAACTGACCCAGAACAGGATAAGTTCTGATCAAGGCCTTAAGAAATGACCAAGCGCTTAATAATTACTTACCAAAAACTGATACACTGACCCAGAACTACCAGCCAAGAACTTAATAAGAACTGACCAAGAACTCAAGAGCTCATCAGGAAGTAATGAATAACTAACAAAGAGCTTAAGAAATGACCAAGAACGTAATACATACTGTACTGACCAAGAACCGAATAAACATTGACCAAGAACTTAGTAATTACTGACCAAGAACTCAAGAGCTCATGAAGAAATAAACAACAACTTAATAAGTATTGTCCAAGAACTGACCAAGAACTCAAGAGCTCATCAAAGACTGAACAGCAACCTAAGAAGAATTGTCCAAGAACTGACCAAGAACTTAAGAAATGACCACAGACTTAATAAGTACTGACCAAGAATTGATTAAACAGTAAACCAGAACTGAAAAGGTTCTGACCAAGTACTTAAGAAATGACCAAGAACTAAATAAACACTGATCCAGAATTAAATAAGTTCTTAATAAGTTCTGACCATGACCTGAACAAGAACTTTATAAGTTCCGACCATGACTTGAACAAGTACTGGCCAAGAACTGACCAAGAACTCATCAAGAACTGACCAAGAACTTACGAAATGAGCATGTAGTTACTAAGAACTGAATAAACACTGATCCAGAATTAAATATGTTCTGACGAAGAATTTATGAAATACTGGCCAAATACTGACCAAGAATTCATCAAGAACTAAACAAGAACTGACTAAGAACTGACCAAGAACTAAATAAGAACTGACTAAGAATTTTGATCCAGGACAATCCAGCACACTCTAGATTTAAATTGAAGTGACTGTAATGGAGGCTTTGCTACGTAAGATCGTCAGTTTCCTATCAAGGCAATTTAATGGCGATTTAATTAGTGTGTTGTGGGACGTAATTAACACTTTATGGTTCAATCAGTGTGTAACACACAATCACTGCTACACACAGACACAGGGTTTCTTCTCTCTCTCTCTCTCTCTCTCTCTCTCTCTATACCCACCATGATATCATTACAGTAGTTATAGTAGGAAAGAGAGCGAGAGAAATGTGGGTGTGGGTGTGGTGTGTGTTGAGGATCACTGGACATGAGATGGGACATGAGGAGAGTTGAAAGGGTAGTGGAGGGGGGAGGACATGGGTAGAACGGGAAAAGGAAACAAGATGGTGGAATAAGATGGACTTTGAAGTGGTATCTATCGCTGAGGACACAGGAAATAGAAACAGGAAGTGGACAGGGAACAGGGTAACACAGCCGGAAAAGGAATAGGGGACAAGTGCAAAGCCCTAGAGAGGGGCTTCATGGGAAAAAAAAAGGAAAGGGGAGGGTGAGGACAGAATAAGGAAGAAATAAAAACCCAAAAGGGGACAGGAGGACAGGAGACGGGAATGAAGTGATAGAAGGAGAGATGAAAGAGGTGCGAAGGGAATGGGAAACAAGTGCACCCTAGGAAAGGAGAAAGGAGCCGAGACGTGAAAAGAGGATGTGGAGAAGAAGGAGACAGGGTGTAGTGGGGGGGTGGATAGGGCACAGGGGAAGAGGGGGAGTGAGAATGAGGACGGGACGAGTGCGGCAGATTTACAGCCCTGTCATCCTCCAGAGTCCCATCAGAGGCACGCTGCTAATTTAGGGGAGAAAACAATATGGAGGACTCCAGAGGCGTCTCTCTCTCTCTCTCTCTTCCTCTCTCTCACACACACACACACACACACACACACACACACACGGTGCGTGACATAGACGTTTTTTATCCCTCGCGCTCTTTTCTTTCCGTAATGAGGGCGCCGTTATTGCCCCAATAAATCAGACGGATCTCTGTAATGTTTAATTCAGCGTGTGTGTTCAGCTAGTGGCAGTGCGCTCACTGTGTCTCTGTCAGACACACACACACGCGCACGCACACACACTCAAGCTTCATCTTGAAGCCACCGTCTGTAGCCTATTACATCTAAATGACTGTAATCTGTTTGAGATCATAAATCCTCCATTAACGAAGATTTAATTAACACACAGTGGATTAGAATTAGCCTTTTATGGTTTCAATCTGATCGTGTGCTGCATAAGCACTCTCTTTCTCTCACACACACACACACACACACACACACACACACAATGGAAAGCCTGCTTTATGGCTGTATGCTAATCGATACAGGGCTGAATGATTGATCAGCTCTTCATGACGCGGCTACGGAGCGAGCGGATCGATCCATCTGCATCCCTCGCTCATTTTAAGGAAGGCCATCTTTCCATTAGATCAAAGCCGAGAGAGTGTGTGTGCGGGTCAGGAGTGCTCACTGGAGGGAAGTAATAAAGATCGAGCAGGACAATAAGCCGCTTTATAAACGAGAATTTAAATAATGGCTGCAGGATGTATCGGCGTTCGCGGATCGATGCGGCATTAATGCACGCGCGGTCGATGGCCTGATGGATTTTATTGCGGCTTTATGGAGAATTAGCCGCACACACACGCGCGCGCGCGCACGTACACCGGTGGGTTATTTGTGTCAGTCAGCTGCAGGGGGATTTTTATACAGAGCCGCGAGACGAGCGCGCGCCGTTAAATCAGAATAACATCATCCAATATTCATGTGGAAGCAATGCGGGGTTTTGCAGCTGCGAGGTGTGAATACTTTCTCTCAGCTCGGCTTGCTTTCGCGCTCCACTCACACGTACTAAAGACATCTGTACAAGAGAGTGTATATTTGTAAAAGTATAAAGACTAAAGAACTTTAAGTGATGTGTAAAGGAGGAAATGGGATAAAGGGGACATTAGGGAAAAGGACAGGATGGAGGAAGGGAATGAAAGAATGTGAAGTGAACAAGTGCAAAGAAGGGAAGAGGTGAGAGAAGCAGTGAGGATGTGAGCGAGGGAGAGGAAAGTGGACTTCCGTAGTCCCCTCGACAAGGTGTCTGGGGGTTCAGGAGACAAGGGGACGAGGGTACGAGCAGAAGATAAGGGAAGATAATCAAGGGAAAGGGATTATTAGAATGAGGGAAGATGTAAAGCATGAATGGATGAGGAGAAAGTGGGACAAGTGGACAGGAAGGGGGTGAAAACAAAGGGTTAAAGGAAAAAGACTAGAAGTGAGAAAGAGAGGAATGAATAGGGTGGAAGGAGGAAGTAAAATTTAAAGGGTTAAGACAAGAGGACAGGAACATGAAGAGGCGAAGGACAGGAAGTGGAAAAGGGAAGAAGGTAGGAAAAGTGGGGTTGAGGAAAGACAGGAATAGGGTGGAGGAAAGGAGATAGGTTAAAGAGGTCAAGAGGTTAAGGGAAGGAAGGTAGGACTTGAGGGAGTGAGGAAGGAGGACAGGAAGACGGGAAATGCAGTGGGATACGACAGGAAGTGGACAAGGGAATGAGGGAAGGAGTAAGCAAAAAGGTAAGAAGAGGGAGAGAAAGAAAAGGAGGTGGGACGGAGGGAAAACATGGTATCTGTGCTAAAAAGTGTATCTATCCACAGAACGGTAGGTGGAAGAGGTGAATTTATATTTTGTTTTTTCATTATACTTAACGCTTCCTATCTCCCGATTCATGTTCTGTTTTTATACACATTAATATATTTTTATCAGATGAAAAGAAACACATTTGCTTAATGCAGTTTCACGCCCTTTTATGTCCGTAGTGTCCGTTATTTTTTAATTTTTTAAATTCAAATCTTTCAACGGTCTTAACTGTCACTCAGATTTAAATTTCACATGTGCATCTATGTTAAATTAACTTGAAAAAGATCTTTCTAAAAATAGTGGATTGTTAAGATACAGCAACTTGGATTTGACATGGTTACAGACACTACAGATTTTATTCAATTTTATTTGCTTTTTAATCTTTCAACCAAAAAAAAACAAAAAAAACAGTTTATGCAGCAATTCTTAGACAGCTGCACCAATTTCATCTTCAAAGCATGTGCATTTTAAATCGTTGTTGTTTGAAGCGAGACAGAATAAATCTGAAAAACGAAATCATCTCCCCAAAAAAGGACGACTTGAAATTTTTAGGGAAGCAAGATTGGTCAGTTCAGATGGATATGGAGTGTAAATCTGATCTCTCTCTCTCTCTGTCTCTCTCTCTCTGTCGCTCTCTCTCTGTCTCTCTTTCTGTCTCTCAGCCGATCGGAGCCCTGAACCCAAAGAGAGCCGCTTTCTTCTCCGAACGCTATGAATCCTGGGAAGACGAGCAAGTCCCCAAATTCCACTACGGCACACACTACTCCACGGCCAGCTTCACCATGATGTGGCTCCTGAGGATCGTGAGTTCTACACACACACACACACACACATACACACGTCTGTCTATTATAAACCCATTGTTATAGTTTTATGTTAGGATATTTGCCTGTTAGTTGATCTGATGGCGCGTAATTAGCGTCGTCCTCCCCGTTACATCATCGCTCCACCCCGACTACACGCCGTCATAACGCTTCACGTCCTCCTTCTCTTTTTTTAAATGCCCGCTCTTATTTTATTTTATGATTCGTACTAAGGCGCATGACAGCTAATTGCCCCGTATAATCCTGTGAGTGTGTGTGTGTGTGTGTGTGTGTGTGTGTGTGTGTGTGTGTCGGAGTGATTTATGCCATGCTGAGTTATAGGCCTTATCTCCATGCTAACAAATGCAGCGTGCATTTTTCATCTCTCCCTCCACGTCCCGCACACAAAGGGACGAGACTGCAGACATGTCTGTGTGTCTCTCCAGGATAGAATTACACACAAAACAGGCGCTTATTATTTAACATTAAACCACACACACACTGCAGAAAAGAATTCCAATTCCGCAGATTTTGTGCACAATAAACATTTTTACTCAAAAATAAAATCATCTTGTTTCACAATCAAATGTAATTTCTTCTTTTAAATATCGATTATTAAAATTTTCTGATCGGAAAAAACCTCAGGAACGCCAGGAATGTTGAAGGTAGATCTTCCAGGAAAATAATATTAAACCAAAGAAAATCCTAAGAAAATCAGGAATTTTATGGAGAGAGCAAAAAAATGTTTGGAGGAACGTTTCAGGAGTGTTTGGGAAATCTGTTAGTGAGGAATGTTAGAGGGACGTTTACGGAGTGTTCAGGAATTTGGAACTTTTTTATGGAATATCAGGGATTGACTGATCTTTAGGAATGTAGTCTTTTAACATCGGTCTAAATATTTATATTAATGTTAAAAGAATTTAAAGAATACATTCATTAGACTTTAATAGATAAGACTAGATCGATTAAATTTGATTAGACAAAATTTATCAGAAATTTAGTTTTACACTTCGTAAGAAGTGTTTCAAAATAGTGTTTTGTTTTTTTTACTTGTAATGTAATATGTAATGTGTTAATTTTCAGTAACTTAACAGGAACTCTAGTTCAGGAACTCTAACGCAGTCCAGGAATGCTAACATAGTTCAGGAACTTTCATGCAGTTCAGGAACTCACAGGCAGTTTAGGAACTCTAACGCAGTTCCGGAACTCCTACACAGAGAGTTCAGGAATTCCTACACTGTTCAGGAACTCATACGCAGTTCTGGAACTTTTATGCGGTTTTGGAACTTTTATGCGGTTCAGGAACTCTTATGTACTTACTCACAGGTAGTTTAGGAACTCTAACGCAGTTCCGGAACTCCTACACATTTCAGGAACTCCTACACAGTTACGGAACTCTTATGCAGTTTAGGAACTCTTAAGCGGTTCAGGAACTTACAGGCAGTTCAGAACCTCCTACACAGTTCCGGAACTCTCAGGAAGTTCTGGAAATCTCAGGCAGTTCTGAAACTCTGACAGTTCTGGAACTCTTACACAGTTCAGAAACTTTGATGCAGTACAGAAACTCTCACACATTTCAGGAACTCTTTAGCGGTTTAGAAACTCTCAAGCAGTTCAGGAATTCTCATGTAGTTCAGGAACTCTCATGCACTTCGGGAACTCTAACGTGATTCAGGAACTCTCGGGCAGTTAAAAGAAGTTAAGCGTATTAGACTTTTACAAAGTTGTTTTATCATAGTGTCAGAATAAGCAGTTTCACACAAAACATAGCTGTTTCTGAGAATTTTTTATTTCTTGTAATGTAATGTGTTTTCTAAGATGTGTGTGTGTGTGTGTGTGTGATCCCTAAAGAAATTAGACATCAAGGGCACAAGGGACGAAGGATATAAAAAAAAAAACTGAAACACGACCGTTTACCACACAATAGTTTTCCTTAGGAAATTTTTCCGTTGTTAAAACTGGCATTGTTAGGTTTATACATTTACAATGGGTATAAAATCAATGGTGTGTGTGTGTGTGTGTGTGTACAGTGTGTGTTGTGTGTATATAAAGTGTGTGTGCAGCAGGGGAACTCTAAAGACTATAATTGCTATACTATGTCGTTTTCATGGTCGCTTCCTGCGGAGGCACGACATTGATCCCTCCCATTATTATCAGGATTATACTAAAGCCTCTCCAGTGAACAGCCTCAGTGCGGCCACTTCATCACACACACACACACACACACACACACACACACACACTGAGGAGAGGGGCGCTAGGTTTGTTTCATCAGCCTCTGTGTAATTAGAGTCGTTTATTTCCAGCAGTGAATTGCAGTCTAATTAAAACTGCCGGACACACGGTGCGTTATTATCCATGCGGCTGTGTTTCATTTCTCTGCAGGTCTATAGGGGACAAAGCAAAGGGGGTAAGGGTTTGAGACAGGCGAGGACAGGAAGTGGATATTGTGTTAGTATTGCATGTCTTTGTGGTGATTATAAAATGTGAGATTTATGTGCAGAAAAGACAAAGGGTAGGGAGACAGAGAATTAAACAGGGGACAGCTGAAAAGGGAAACAAGTGGACAGAGTATGAAAGGACAAGAAGTGGACTTGAATGCATTTGAGACAGAGCAGTTAATTTATATTTAATGGGAATATTGAAGGAATCGAAGGTAAGGGAGTTAGAGGGTAGGGTTATGTTTTGTGTGTGTGTGTGTGTGTGTGTGTGTGTGTGCTGATGATGATGTTCGTGTCCCCACAGGAGCCGTTCACTACGTTCTTCCTCAACTTCCAAGGAGGGAAGTTTGATCATGCAGACCGAACCTTCTCCTCCGTCGCCAGAGCCTGGAGGAACTGTCAGAGAGACACGTCTGATGTGAAGGTATGTATACACACACACACACACACACCCACTCACACACATAATAGCCTTTTTTAATTGGCTATTACATTAAATATCATGCATTTTATTAAAATATATAAAAAATAAAGATGCAGCGATCTACAACTTTACATACAGAAACTCTCACGCATATCAGGAACTCTCATAAAGTACAGGAACTCTCATAAAGTACAGGAACTCTTATGCAGTTCAGAAACTCTCATGCAGATCAGGAAATTTAGCAGCTCAGGAACTCATACAGTTCAGGAACTCTCACGCAGATCAGGAACTCTAATGCAGTTCAGGAACACTTATAAAGGTTTAGGAACTCTCACGCAGCTCAGAAATTCTTTTTAGGAACTTTCATGCATTTCAGGAACTCTTTTCAGGAACTCTTACGCAGTGCAGAAACTCTAATGCAGTTCAGGAACTTTTATAAAGTTTAGGAACTCTCATGCAGCTCAGAAACTCTTTTCAGGAACTCTCACGCAGTTCAGGAAATCTCACGCAGTTCAGGAACTCTAATGCAGTTCAGGAACTTTAATGCAGTTCAGGAACTCTCATAAAGTTTGGGAACTCTCATAAAGTTCAGAAATTCTTATGCAGTTCAGGAAATTTAACAGTTCAGGAACTCTTATGGAGTTCAGGAACTCTTACACAAGTCAGGAACTCTTTTCAGGAACTCTCATGCAGATCAGGAACTCTCATGCAGATCAGGAATTCTTATGCAGTTCAGGAACTCTCACGCAGATCAGGAACTCTAATGCAGTTCAGGAACTCTTATAAAGTTTAGGAACTTTCACACAGCTCAGAAATTCTTTTTAGGAACTTTTATGCAGTTCAGGAACTTTCACACATTTCAGGAACTCTTTTCAGGAACTCTCACACAGTTCAGGAACTCTCACACAGTTCAGGAACTCTCACACAGTTCAGGAACTCTAGTGCAGTTCAGGAACTCTAGTGCAGTTCAGGAACTCTTAAAAAGTTCGGGAACTCTCATAAAGTTCAGAAACTCTTATGCAGTTCAGGAACTCTGTTCAGGAACTCTCAGGCAGTTCAGGAACTCTTTTCAGGAACTTTCCCGCAGTGCAGAAACTGTAATGCAGTTCAGGAACTCTCCATAGATCAGGAACTCTCACGCAGCTCAGGATCTCTTTTCAGGAACTCTCACGCAGTTCAGGAACTCTTTTCCAGGAACTCACGCAGTTCAGGAACTCTTAGAAATCCTTTTTTTTTTTTTTATTTCTGACAAGGATGCTGTACATATAAGTCACATATTATGCATTTAAATGCAGCCATAAAAGAAGACTTTTACACACACACACACACACTCACACACACCCCAACTTCCTGTCAATCAGATTTTCAGTTGTGTTTGGTTTTCCTCTCGTGTTCCTCCAATATGGCCACAATTACATGATTAGACCTGAGCACGCTTCCTCTCTGTAACCGGAGCTCAGTGTGGGGCAACGAGCATGGCTTTCTGCCCTTCCATAAACACACACGCACGCACACACACACACACAAATTCATGCTTCATAATCACACACACTAACACACACTCTCCTATGCAGGTATGCTCACAGCCAATCCATGTCACACTACCTTGAAAGCGTCAAGCTTCACTGATCAAAGCCAACAGAACTTTTTCCAACCTTGACATGAACCTTGGATCGCTTCACTTTTTTCATCACACACACACACACACACAGAGAGAGAGAGACCCTAACCGAATAACCTATAACAAGTGCTTATACCTCTTAAAGTACTCATTACGGCACGCGGACAGGACGTCAGGACGTCAGGAAGGGTGCTTGATTGCACTCCTTGGATAGTAAAACATGCATCTCGTGTTACACACTAACAGCTGATTAAAGACAAAAACACACATCACACACTGTCAGAGTGGATTAGTGTAACACCGTGACACACACTTACAAGTGAAAGAACTTGAGCTGAGTGGAAAATGTTAAAAGCCCTCCAAATTGGCTTTATTTAATTAGGATCACATCTTTATTTCACTTTTACAGATGACTGACATAATGAATCATAAGAGCTATAGGCAGTACAGTAGTTGCTGTCACAGCTATAGTCATTACCGTAATCACTGTCACAGCTATAGTCATTACCGTAATCACCGCCACAGCTATTGTCATTACCGTAATCACTGTCACAGCTATTGTCATTACCGTAATCACTGTCACCGCTATTGTCATTACCGTAATCACTGTCACACCTATAGTCATTACCGTAATTACTGTCACAGCTATAGTCATTACTGTAATTACTGTCACAGCTATAGTCATTACTGTAATCACTGTCACAGCTATAGTCATTACCGCAATCACTGTCACAGCTATAGTCATTACCGTAATCACTGTCACAGCTATAGTCATTACCGTAATCACCGTCACAGCTATTGTCATTACCGTAATCACTGTCACAGCTATTGTCATTACCGTAATCACTGTCACACCGATAGTCATTACCGTAATCACTGTCACACCGATAGTCATTACCGTAATCACTGTCACAGCTATAGTCATTACCGTAATCACCGTCACACCTATAGTCATTACCGTAATCACTGTCACAGCTATAGTCATTACCGTAATCCCTGTCACAGCTATAGTCATTACCGCAATCACTGTCACAACTATAGTCATTACCGCAATCACTGTCACAACTATAGTCATTACCGCAATCACCGTCACAACTATAGTCATTACCGCAATCACCGTCACAGCTATAGTCATTACCGTAATCACCGTCACAGCTACCGTCATTACCGTAATCACCGTCACAGCTATTGTCATTACCGTGATCACTGTCACAGCTATTGTCATTACCGTAATCACTGTCACACCGATAGTCATTACCGTAATCACTGTCACACCGATAGTCATTACCGTAATCACTGTCACACCGATAGTCATTACCGTAATCACTGTCACAGCTATAGTCATTACCGTAATCACTGTCACAGCTATAGTCATTACCGCAATCACTGTCACAGCTATAGTCATTACCGCAATCACTGTCACAGCTATAGTCATTACCGTAATCACCGTCACACCTATAGTCATTACCGCAATCACCGTCACAGCTATAGTCATTACCGTAATCACCGTCACAGCTATTGTCATTACCGTAATCACCGTCACAGCTATTGTCATTACCGTAATCACTGTCACAGCTATTGTCATTACCGTAATCACTGTCACACCGATAGTCATTACCGTAATCACTGTCACACCGATAGTCATTACCGTAATCACTGTCACAGCTATAGTCATTACCGTAATCACTGTCACAGCTATAGTCATTACCGCAATCACTGTCACAGCTATAGTCATTACCGCAATCACTGTCACAGCTATAGTCATTACCGTAATCCCTGTCACAGTTATTGTCATTACCACAATTACTGTCACAGCTATAGTCATTACCAAAATCACTGTCACAGCTACCGTCATTACTGTACTCAGTCATTAACGCAATAGTGGTTACAGCTATACTTATCATCGTAGTCGCTGTCACAGATTTACTCAATGCCGTAATCACTGTCACAGCTATTGTCATTACCGGAATCACTGTCACAGCTACCGTCATTACTGTACTCAGTCATTAACGCAATAGTGGTTACAGCTATACTTATCATCGTAGTCGCTGTCACAGATTTACTCATTGCCGTAATCACTGTCACACCGATAGTCATTACTGTAATCACTGTCACAGCTATAGTCATTACCGCAATCACTGTCACAACTATAGTCATTACCGCAAACACTGTCACAACTATAGTCATTACCGCAATCACTGTCCCAACTATAGTCATTACCGCAATCACTGTCACAGCTATAGTCATTACCGTAATCACTGTCACACCTATAGTCATTACCGTAATCCCTGTCACAGTTATTGTCATTACCACAATCACTGTCACAGCTATAGTCATTACCAAAATCACTGTCACAGCTACCGTCATTACTGTACTCAGTCATTAACGCAATAGTGGTTACAGCTATACTTATCATCGTAGTCGCTGTCACAGATTTACTCATTGCCGTAATCACTGTCACAGCTATAGTCATTACCGAAATCACTGTTAGGTATAGTCATCAACGTAGTCACTGTAACTATAATGATTATAGCTGTAACACTGACTAAGCTAATGAATACATACTGTAGTCCCTGTCACAGCTATTGTCGTTACCGTAATTACTGTACTCTGTCACAGGTATAGTCATTACCGCAATAGTTGTTACAGCTATACTTATCATTGTAGTCACTGTCACAGATTTACTTATTACCATAGTCACTGTCATAGCTATAGTTATTACCGTAATCACTGTGACAGCTATTGTCATTACCGAAATCACTGTTAGTTATAGTCATCACCGTAGTCACTGTAACTACAATAATGATTATAGCTGTAACACTGACTAAGCTAATGACTAGATACCGTAGTCACTGTCATAGCTATAGTCATTACCGTAATCACAGTTACAGCTATAGTAATTACTGTAATCGCTGTCACAGCTATAGTCATTACCGTAATTACAGTTACTGCTGTAGTCATTACTGTAATCACCATTACAGATGATCATTACCCTAATCAGTGTAACTACAGAAATGGTTATAGCTGTAACAATGTCTAAGTTAATGCCTGTGTACCGTAATCACTGTCACAGCTATAATCATTACTGTAGTTTCTGTTATGGATATAGTCATTACTGTAATTACTGTCTAAATATAATTATGCTTATGTATATGAACAGTATTTTGGGCCTCATGGTTGTATAATTTAAACCAGGTAATGAACACAACAATACTTCAACCTGTTATTATTATTTTCTTCTACGAACGAAATGAATTCTTTTCAAGGCAAAATATCGTTCACAAAACCGTTTAGAAAAAAATGGTTGGTCTCCACCCAGTCCAGCTTCAGGGTAGCCTCTGACCCCCGACCTCTGCCCTTGAGCACTAGCGTTAGCATTAGCACCATAAGTTTTGCCCTTAGGGGGATTAGATAGGCTCTAAACCGGGGCGAAGGGGATCTCCTCTCCACTGACCCACAGCACGACAGGATTTTGCATTGCAAGTCTTCACCTCTGACCCTTTGTGCTTAGGGGCCACTGCACATAATAGGTCCTTGTAAAGAACCCCCCCCAACCCACCCCTGCCGCCTTTTCTCCACCGCACTACTCACCCCGGTGGCACGTTGCCAGCCAAACGAGGTAAATTTACAGAGGGGCGCCTGGTGCCATCGTAAAGCAGTGACCTTTTTGTTTTAAAGGCGTTCTCATTTTTTAGGCGATGACCTTTTTAGTTTTTACTCACAGAACACAGAAACAAGGGAAGTAAAAAAAAAAAAAAAGCGAGCACTAGCTGGGTTTGTTTGTACGTCTAATTAGCCGCTGTCTCGCTCCTGTGAAGTGCCGAACAAGAGGTCATTCAAACAAACAAAGCCAAAACTAACAGCGGGATTAGCTGCTGCTGTTACACCACATTCGGGTACACGGCGTTCTGCTTTCTGCGTCTTGTAAAACTTCACAAGCTCGTTATTTCCTTCCATTTTTAGATCCACTTTTATAAACTGTAATATATTTTGCGACTGTAGAAAGTTTCATATTTTAAAAGCTATTTTCAGAAGCTCATTATTTTCATGCCACTGAGTATCTGCTAAACTCATTAAAAACTCTTCCTAAATTATATTTTTGTAGCTTTCTAAACCAGACGTTCCCCCAATATATATAATTTTTCTTTTTTTTTGTGAAGCTCCCTTTTTTTTTTTTTTTTTAAAGAAATTACAGTTACTCTAAAGTTATTTGCCGAGTGACAAATTAAAGGAAAAACCAACATGATTAAAGACAAAACAGCGAAATTATTCGAACGATTAGCTTCATTGTTCTGCGTGTCAGTGGAGCGGCGCTAGCCTGATGAATGCTGTACTTTCAAAAGATCCGCCGTCTGCCGTTTTCACTGATGATGAACAAGACACTATTTAACACCGAGCTCACAAGTTGTAGAGTGAACTACTGTTATCATTTTTATCTTGTGATTGGCACATATGGGGGGGCGGAGTCTTCCCGGAATAAACCACGCCCTTTTAGAAGTGAAACGTTTCTCATCTTAGAATGAAGGCGACTAGACGGTGTGTTTGTACGGTAGATAAATAAATGGTGTGTGAGACTGTTACAGACAGTACCTACCGGGTTTCTGTCGTAGTTTTTATGACGAATGTCCCAATTCACTGTGAAACACACACACACACACACACTCACTCACTTAGAAGACCATTGTTATGATTAAAAGATGAGAAGAGTGGAATATAAAGCACTTCTTCCTGTCCTTCTCTCTGCAGGAGCTGATCCCCGAGTTCTTCTACCTGCCAGAGATGTTCATTAACGCTAACGACTATAATCTGGGAGTGATGGATGATGGGACTGTGGTGTGTGATGTCGAGCTGCCGCCGTGGGCAAAGAGTCCGGAGGACTTTGTTCGCATCAACCGCATGGTATATATTCACACACACGCACGCACGCACACACACACACACACACACATGCGCGCGCACAGGTCACAGACATAAACACACACTCTTGCTAATGGCATTGCTACTTTGATGACTAGCAATTAATCACTAATTGATCACTATATCACTGTCACTGGGATAAAACATTCTCATTGGACAGCTGTGCTAGTCTCAGCCAATCAGATGCTCTGTTCTTAAATATTCATTATCATGTTAAAAGGGTGTGGATTTTAACGATCGGGTCACGGTCACATTTGCACCACGCTTTCTTTCTGTCAAGTGTGTGTGTGTGTGAGAGGTGACCTGTTTCACTGCATCATTATAGAGCCGATGTGACTGTGACTCCCTCATTAATCACCACTGCGTGGGTTTGTCACACAAACGCAGAACCCCCAAACACACACATGCGCACACAAATGACGGAACCCCCAACACACAGCTGCTGGACACCGGCATGCAGGAATAGTAAAGGAACACGGTCATTACGCTCAGGGAGCTGTGTATGATCAGTTTTGGGAGTGGTAGAGTGCTACGGTTGCCCTGGCAACAGGTCACGCCTACTAACAGCAAGATGATCATCATCAGATATATCTTTATGTCTAAACCTCCCTGTTCTGTCTCTAAACGGCTGTTTTTTAGAACCTTCCAATTTCTAAACTAGTACTGTAGCTCCGCCCACTACACTAGAGTGTGTTCTTGTACTTAACAGCCCCACCCACTACTCTAGAAACCCTTTTATCACTCTAAAGCCCCACCCACTACACTAGAGAACCCTTTTATCACTCTAAAGCCCCACCCACTACACTAGAGAACCCTTTTATCACTCTAAAGCCCCACCCACTACACTAGAGAACCTTTTATCACTCTAAAGCCCCACCCACTACACTAGAGAACCCTTTTATCACTCTAAAGCCCCACCCACTACACTAGAGAACCTTTTATCACTCTAAAGCCCCACCCACTACACTAGAGAACCCTTTTATCACTCTAAAGCCCCACCCACTACACTAGAGAACCCTTTTATTACTCTAAAGCCCCACCCACTACACTAGAGAACCCATTTATTACTCTAAAGCCCCACCCACTACACTAGAGAACCTTTTATCACTCTAAAGCCCCACCCACTACACTAGAGAACCTTTTATCACTCTAAAGCCCCACCCACTACACTAGAGAACCTTTTATCACTCTAAAGCCCCACCCACTACACTAGAGAACCCATTTATTACTCTAAAGCCCCACCCACTACACTAGAGAACCCTTTTATCACTCTAAAGCCCCACCCACTACACTAGAGAACCCTTTTATCACTCTAAAGCCCCACCCACTACACTAGAAAAACCTTTTAATACTCTAAAGCCCCACCCACTACACTAGAGAACCCTTTTATCACTCTAAAGCCCCACCCACTACACTAGAGAACCCTTTTATTACTCTAAAGCCCCACCCACTACACTAGAGAACCCTTTTATCACTCTAAAGCCCCACCCACTACACTAGAGAACCCTTTTATCACTCTAAAGCCCCACCCACTACACTAGAGAACCCTTTTATCACTCTAAAGCCCCACCCACTACCCATGAGTGTGTGTCCCTAATCCACTCGAGTTATTTCCCCTACTCTAGTGCCCCACCCACTACACTAAAGTGTGTTCTCTTATTTTAGAATGCCACTCACTATATTACCTAAACTAATCGTACTATAGAACCCCATGTACTAAACTGCAAACTTTAGTCTTATTATAGAACACCAGCCCCTATACTAAAGAGACTTTCCGTCCTCCAGAACCCCGCCTACTTCGCATGAGAACCCCCTCTTATTCTAAAGCACAAGGCGTTACATCAGTCCCTCATACCCCTACGCACTGTCCTTCCATTTCCAGCGTTCCTTGGTGTTTACATATTTTTCTCCAAAAACGCTACTACATTCATCTGTATAGCCCCTCCCCTCCTCATGTGACAGCCCCACCCACGGCATCCCTGGCTTCATCTCCGCTTATCTATCTGTTTCTCTCTCAAAATGGGGTGTGTTCTAAAAGGACAGATTGTGATGTTGTACTTTGTGTGTGTGTGTGTGTGTGTGTGTGTGTGTGTGTGTGTGAGATGATGGATAGTTGGCATTAGGTGTAGTCAGCTGTGCAGCTCTGCTACAGAGGCAGATTTGTACGGAGACACACCCGCTGTCAGGCGCACATGGCTAATGGAGCAGCAGGACACGTACACGGTCATTTATGTCCTATAGATGATTAACAGCTAATTAAAGTGCAATCTGGACGACCGCGCTAAGTGCTGCTTGTAAAATTTACTGCACTCTCCAGAAACACGACGGGAGAGAGAGTGTGTGTGCGTGTTTGTGTGTGTGTGTGTAAGCACACATTCTTCATGTCTGTGTAACCTGATACTTAAGTATCAGAAAGGGTGTGAATTTTAAAAATGTGTAGTAGGTCAGTGAGCGCACACACACACACACACACACACACACAAACTGTTTGTGTAGTAGGGGATTATGGTGGATTTTAAACAGACTCCATCCTGAGACTGTTTTAAATCTGACTGTCTCTCTCTCTCTCTCTCTCTCTCTCTCTCTCTGACAGTAAGACCAGTGTGCTGATCTTGTTGATAATGACTTGAATCTGTTTATTGTCACAGTAACGTGAACATTCCTGTCCATTTGAGTATTTCTGTGTGTGTGTGTGTGTGTTTTTTGTGTGTCCACCTGTTTATTGTGAAATCCTGTGTGTGTATAGTTTTACAAAATTAGATTTCAAAACGTTTACGGATCCTCAGTGTAAAAGAACGTTTAGCACCATGAGTGTACTGCTCTAGAATTTTCATGATACAGAAAGTATTCGGAATCTTAATGGGGAAGGTTTGAAGCTCGTCCATGTTAAAGTTCTAGAAACGTTTCGCTACGATGATTTATACAATGTCTGCTGTGAATATTTTAATATACAGTACTGATTATAAAGTGTTTAGAATCTTCTACGTATGTAAAGTATTGTTTCTTCCAGCACTAAAATCCTGAGCATAAAGGTTCTAGAATCCAAAAGATAGAGGTTTCCGAGCTCACTCTGCCGTTTCTATTAATCCAATAATCATCAGTGTGAAGGCTTTAAAGTCCTCAGGATAAAGATCACACCACTCCTCAGCGTGGAGATTCTATCTGTTCTAGAATCTCTCTGAGAATACAGCTGTCCTCAGTACGAAGCTTCTAAAGGTTCTGCAGTCCTTAAGGTTTCAGCGATCATCAGAACAAAACTTTTAGTCATTCCCAACATTAATTCTCTATCAGTTCTAGACTTGAAGTTTATGGAAAACTCAGGATAACAATTGTTTCTCATGATCCTTAGTTAAAAAGTTATTTAGGATAAAGTTTTTATCCTGAAAAACTTTATTTTTAGGTTTAAGGTTCTAGAACCTTCGGGATAAAGAAGTAAGCCACTGTGATGTTTGTGTTCGCTCTAGAATCTGTAAGTTGAAAGGTCTAGTGTCCACAGAATAAAACGCGGAGACTCTAAATATTCTAGATGTGTTTTGGAATTTTAGATGATGAAGTCTCTAAAGATAGTGGAATCTTAAGATTAAGATTCTAGATTCCACAAAATAAAATCTCCAGCCATCACATGCGAGTGCAGGTTGTAGAGGTTAAAGCTTTCCATAGACTCTCTAAAGGTTCTAGACTTTAAAAAGAGATGGTTTTGGATTTCAAGTCTTACAGTCATCATTTGCATAGAGTCTCTAGGTTTCTAGATTTTTTATGCGAGAAGGCTGTAGATTTTTGGGGATAAGGCTTATAACCAACCTCAGCATAAGGTCTTTTGAAGTTTCTAAAGTTTGAAGAATCCTTAGGGTAAATGTTCTAGCTTCCACAGAATAAAGCTTACAGCAGTCCTATGCGTGGAGTTTCTAATGGTTCTATAATCTTAGGAGTGAAGGTTATAGATTTCATGGGCTAAACTTAATACCCATTATATATGTTATGTGAATCTTAAGCGCAAAGGTTCTAGATTTTAGGAGATACAACGTACAGCCATCATCTGCGTGGAGTTTCAGAAGGCTCTCTAATCTTAAAATTGAAGTTTTTAGATTCTAAGGAATAAAACGTACAGGCATCATCTCCGTGAAGTCTCCAAAAGTTCTTAAATTCAAGAACAAAGGTTCTAAAGTCTAGGGGATAAAGCTTACAGTCATCCTCAGCATAAAGTCTCTGAAGGTTCTAGCTTCTACAGAATAAATCTTACAGCAGTCATACAGTATGTGTAGAGTTTCTAATGGTTCTAATCTTAAAATTGAAGGCTCTAGACTCTAGGGAATAAAACATACAGCCATCCTCAGCATGAACTTTCTGATGGTTCAAGAATCCTTTGGTGGTTAAAATCAAGCAGCAGTCCTTAACTTATTTTTTAAAGTTTGAAAGTTCTAGAATTTTCAGCTTTAAGCATCCTCGACATGAGGTTTGGTTCTAGAACCCTGAGTCTGGTTGGAGGACTCTGTACGTGGCAGGTGTTTTTCAGAATCCAGTTCTCAGCCTGGTTTTAGTTAAGTTCTAGAAGTCAGTCAAGTTCTAAAATTTCCACTAGATCAGAAGCGTATGAATAATTAGAGTACTCTGGTGTTGCAGGACTTTTATGTGCAAAGGTTTGTGCCCCCTCATCTTTTCATCGAAAGCTTAAACCAGTACTTCTGTCTCATTAATCAATGAACCATGAAGGAACACGGTGCGATGTGAGCGTCTGGGTGCCGACCCCGACGCACTTGACTCGTACTGTAAAAAAGAGCCCTCGGTGTCCGGTTACACACACAGCTGCCTGTCTGAGCGCCGTGAAACCCGTCTCTCCTTCCCCGCTGACAGACGAGCGTCACTTTATTTTGAGTGGAGAAACGTTCTGTTCTCGGGCTCAGGGCGACGCCAGCTGTCTGCCCTGATCGGGTCGGGATCTCCCACGCCGGGTCGCGAGACATTCGGAGCGCCAGATGAGAGACACGAGACGAGTGCGCGCGGAATGAGGGACGATGATGTGGATGTGATACGGCTCGGATGATGTGAAGTAATGATCTCATCAGACGGACGCGTCCCGAACCGCGCCGCAGAGCCACGCTGCAGTGCTGAGCGATGGTGGTGTGAGGACGCTGCTCCAATATGCTTCTGGTCATGAATACGAAATAAATAGTGCACTAATTCATGTGTGTGCGTGTGTGTGTGTGTGCATCTTAGCCTTGAGTTTCCCCTTCACACTCGCTCACTCAAGCATGCCTCGGGAATAAAATAAAAGAGAAATTAATTTTCAGCATGGGTGCCAGCGGCGGCCTTTATTTCACCGTTTCCGTCTCTCTCTCCCTCTCTTTCTCTTCGCCTCTCATTTCTTCCGCAAGATTATGAGGTGAGGACGTCCATCCATCATGCAAGCCGGTGACCCTCGTCACACTCACCTGTGTGTGTGTTAATTCAATTTAATGCAGTGCGATTATCACTTTTCCTTCCCTCCATCTCTCTCTCTCTCGCTCTCTCTTACATACACCAGGACCAAGCCTCTAGACTAGCATGCTAACAGTTAGCGCTCTTATCCTCCATGCTGACAGCAGTGTGTTAGCGTGTCCCAGTGGAGCGCTGATACACACCACAGCTGTACAACACACACCAAACAGAATGAAAGCTAAATGTAAACTCTGACGGCCTTTAACCTTTTCTAAGAGGTCGGTGGTCTTCGGGCTGTGGGAAACCGGCGCGGGCCAGCGGAGTGTTACAGTACGGCGTGTGGTTTGGTACGCGTCCACAGGGAGCTGATGATGGGCTTTATGTGGCGTGTATACTGAGTGAGGTGTGTGGTTTGGGACTCAGCCACAGTGTGATTGTCCGTCATTACCTGATCTGGAGATTAGAGTCAGTTACCGCAGCAATTTATTCTACACACACACACACACACAAACAGACACACACACACACACAAATATCTAGCATAATAAATGGAAAGACAGATCTGGGAAGGGAGATACTTTGGTTAAATAAATGAAAGCTACAATTCTTTTGATTGTGTAAAGCTGCTTTGTGACAATGTTAATTGTTAAAAGCGCTAAACAAATAAAATAAATTGAATTGAATTGAACATGACAGAAAGGCAGATAGATAGATAGATAGATAGATAGATAGATAGATAGATAGATAGATGGATACAGAGTCACAGGCAGAGACAAAAACAAACAGATAGACAAAGACAGATAGATAGTCTCTACAGTAGATAGATAGATAGAGATGAAGATAGATAGACAGACAGACAGACAGATAGATAGATAGATAGACAGACACAGACAGATAGATAGATAGATAGACAGACACAGATAGATAGATAGATAGATAGATAGATAGATAGATAGATAGATAGATAGATAGATAGATAGATGGATATAGAGTCACAGGCAGAGACAAAAACAAACAGATAGACAAAGACAGATAGATAGTCTCTACAGTAGATAGATAGATAGAGATGAAGATAGATAGACAGACAGACAGATAGATAGATAGATAGACAGACACAGACAGATAGATAGATAGACAGACACAGATAGATAGATAGATAGATAGATAGATAGATAGATACATAGATAGATAGATAGATAGATAGAAAGGTAGGTAGGTAGATAGATAGACACACAGACAGAAAGATAGATAGATAGAGATGAAGATAGATAGATATATAGATAGACAGACAGATAGATAGATTGACAGACAGACACAGATAGATAGATAGATAGATAGATAGATAGATACATAGACAGACAGAGACATGGATAGATAGATAGGTAGGTAGGTAGGTAGGTAGGTAGATAAATAGACAGACAGGCAGAGACACAGACAGATAAGTAGGTAGATAGATAGACAGACAGACACAGACAGATAGATAGATAGATAGATAGATAGATAGATAGATAGATAGATAGATAGATGCAGAGACACAGGCAGAGACAAAAACAAACAGATAGATAGACAAAGACAGATAGATAGTCTCTACAGTAGATAGATAGAGATGAAGATAGATAGACAGATAGATAGACAGACAAACAGATAGATAGATAGATAGATAGATAGATAGATAGATTGACCGAGACATGGATAGACAGAAAGGTAGGTAGGTAGGTAGATAGACAGACACACAGACAGAAAGATAGATAGATAGATAGAGATATAGATAGATAGATAGATAGATAGATAGATAGATAGATAGATAGATAAATAGATAGATAGATAGATATAGATAGATAGATTGACAGACAGACACAGATAGATTGACAGACAGACACAGATAGATAGATAGACAGACAGACAGACAGACAGAGACACAGACAGATAAGTAGGTAGATAGATAGACAGACAGACAAAGACACAGACAGATAGGTAGGTAGGTACATAGATAGATAGATAGATAGATAGATAGATAGATAGATAGATAGATAGCATCGAAGGAGAACAGAAGAGGACCAAGTACTGAGCCTTGTGGGATGCCAGTGGAGAGTCTGCATGGAGCAGATGTGAATCCCGTCCATGTCACCTCATATCACACGCCTTCCAGGTAGAAGGCAAAGCAATGACTTCATCAACATCAGCACTGCAGTGGATGGACAGCAGAGTCGTGCGGTTGAGTGTGTCAGACGCTGCCGAAAGGTCGAGGAGGATGAGGGTTGATGACAGGTTGGTTAATCTAGCAGCATGTAGCTTCTCAGCGAAGGCCAGGAGGGCAGTCTCTGCGGATTGTGCCGCTTTGAAGAAGACTGGTTAGGATCTTGGAGGTTGTCCTGTGACAGACAGAGAGACAGTTGATTGTAGACAGTGTGTCAGAGGATTTAAGAAAGAGAGGAGAGAAGTGAAAGCGGTTCTTTAGGAGTAACCATGACTGTCTTACATGGAGTTTGTACGTAACCCAATAGCATGATGCCGTTTATGAGAACAGTTACGATAGATAGACAGATAGATAGATAGATAGATAGATAGATAGATAGATAGATAGATAGATAGATAGATAATGAAGTGGTATAATAATGCCTTCAGCATTCAATGCTTATCTTTTCGTCAAAAGTGTGTGTGTGTGTGTGTGTGTGTGTGTGTGTGTGTGTGTGTCAGTCAGTGATGTGAGTGCCACTCGATGTTCCCCAGTGCGGCTGTCTGTCTCACCTCACTCAGCTCTCTCTCAGCTCTCACACGATTGATTTGTTAAGTGTGTGTGTGTTGCTCTAAGACTTTAAAACAGTGTTAAACGGTGGCTAAAGAGCATCAGGGCTCGAGCTAATCCATCTCATAAAACACAGAGACGCCTGAGACACTCGTTAGGAGCTGGAGTGCGCTCTACACACTCTAGTGACCTCCAATAAAACATGCTACATGCCTTAACCCCTTACTCTCAGTTTAAGACAAGCAGACAGACAGGCAGATATGCAGATATGCAGACAGAAAGACCAGTAGATTGACGGATGGATGGATGGATGGATGGATAGATGGATGGACGGGCAGATATCCAGGCAGACAGACCAGCAGATGAACAGACAAGAGGGTTAGATATCCTGGCAGGTAGACAGACAGATGGGCAGATGTACGGGGAGATAGACAAATAGATATACAGAGGGGAAGATGTACATTTAGACAGACTGGCAGATAGACAGAGGAGAAATATCCAGGCAGGCAGACCAGCAGATAGACAGACAGAGGGGTAGATATCCAGGCAGACAGACTGGTGGGTAGACAGACAGGTAGACGGAGAGGTACAGTAGATATCCAGGCAGACACACCACCAGATAGATGGACACGGGGTAGATTTCCAGGCAGACAAACTGGCAGCTAGACAGACAGAGGTTGGGATATTTAAGCAGACAGACAGACAAGCAGATGGACAGACAGGGGGTAGAGTTCCAGGCAGACAGACCAGAATGTAAACAGATAGACAGACAGAGGGGGAGATATTTAGGCAGACATGCCAACAGATGGACAAACAAGAGGGGCAGATATCCATGCAGACGGACAGAAAGACCGTCAGACAGACAGGAGTCAGGGTAGTGGACCTGTACTGAAGGGATTGGACACATTTCATTGATGAGACCAGTGGTTCTGACATGATGGGGGAATTTATTTGTTCTCTGTCCGTCTCTGTCCATCAGAGAACGGGTTCTTGGTGTCTCTCTCTCTCTATGTCTCACTATTTCTCTCTTTATCCCACTCGGATTCTCTCTTACTCTCTGCATCTTTTGATACCTCGTTATGTCTGCCTCTTTATCCCTCTTTTTCTCTTCTGACTATTCTCCTCATTTTCTGTCGGCTCTCTTTTTTCTGTCGTTTGTTCCTGCTCTCTCTCTCTCTCTCTCTCTCTCTCTCTCTCTCTCAGCTCATTATGCGGATGCTCTGACCCCTTCGTTGTTCTGCGAGCAGCTCATCTCCAACCTCAATACACACTCTGATGTGCATTTAATACCAGTGCGTACCCCGTGTCAATCTGTGTATGTGTGTGTGTGTGTGAGAGAAGGCGTTTGATTGGACAGCTGCTCTCCAGAGGCCTGACTTTATGCTAATGAGGATGCGGTGGGATCTCTGACCTCATCAGTGATGCTGTGAGCGTTTGGTCTGCTCTCATGAGGCCTGGTAGGAAGTGAACGAGTGTGTCGTTTTGTTTCATTAGGAAATGGCATGTAGAGACACACACACACACACACACACACACACACACACACACTGCATGTTTAAATCACTTTACCAAGAACACGGTAACCTCAGGGTCATGCTATCTCACATACAGCGAAGTTTGCGTCAGGAACCTGTGTTTTTACTTCCTACACACACACACACACACACACACACACACAAACCAACCCTAAAATAAACACTTTGTGATACAATAAAAGCTTCATGATAAAATAAACACTCCCTCCAGTAAACACTTCTTATATGTATTTATTTGTATGTATAAATTTTTTAAATTTTTTATTTATTTTATTTTTATTTTTATTTTTTAGCATGCTTTTTGTCCTATTTCCATTTGTTCTATTCAGACTTTTTTTTCTTTTTTTTTATTTCTTCTCAACTTTCCACAGTTTTCATGTTTTTTTCTTTTCTTTTCTTTAAAAATCTTTTTCCCCTCATCTTCCAGTTTTCCCAGTTTCTTTTCTACTCTGTTTCCCCGTGTTCTTCTTTTCTTGTTTTTCTTCTCATGTCTTCACATCTTTTCTTATCTCACTCTTTTTAATTTTTTCTCTTTTTTTTTTCACACCTTCTTTTCCGTGTTTTTTTCCTTTTCTTTTTCTTCGTTTGTTTTTTCCTTATTTTTCTTTTTTTATTTCCTCCTCTTTAGGCTGCTTCTTTTCTTCTTTTTTTTTCCTTTTTCCTCTTTTTCTTCTGTGCTCTTCTCTTCCTGATCTCGTCTCACCCTGACTCTTTTTTTCATCTTTTCTCTCCTTTTCTCTTCTCTAATCAGCTGCTCTATGTGTGTGTGTGTGTGTGTGTGTGTGTGTTGGTTTTTGTGGTTTAAGAGGACTTTTGACCTGAATACGCACCAGCATTAAGGGGACATTTCCGTTTATGAGGACAGGGGCCATGTCCTTATAAATCCGACCTTGTAGCAGTCCTTATCTCAGTCTAGGGATCAATTCTGTACCGTTTTTGGCCCCATGGCCGTATAGACCACATAAACCTGAAAAAATACCACACACTGTGTGTTCTCTAACCCCTCCATGCGCCCCTGTAGACCGGTCGCGGAACTGCACCTACGTCATTAAGAATTTGCATATACACACAAGTGTAAGTTTTCCCGGTCTCTGATTGGCTGGCTACAAGAATCCTCGTCGGTGATTGGCCAGCAGTAACAGGAGAAGCGCTTCCGCTAAGGGGCGGGACCTTAGAGGGACCGTGCACATATAAGGCCTCGCTAAGAGGCGGGACTTCCTTTAAGACACAGCTGCAGGTGATTTAATACAGCGGGGTTTTAATCCACGGAGTTTGTAAAGTAATATAATACACGACGAATTAATATCGAGTTTGGACTCTCTGCACCCTGGAGAAGAGGACATCGGTGTCGGGAGCCGCTGCCATATGAAAGGTGAGTTATAACGCCGTTTAATCGGTTTAATTACTGCACGTGAGTTAGTTTGGTTTGTTTAGTCAGTTAAACGGCGCCAGAAAGTGTCGCGTGCGCTGTTAAAGGCGCGCGCGGATACATATAAGTGTTTAAAATATTAATTTAACTTTTGGTCAGTTAGTTTTAAGCTGTTTTATTATATTTAATATATAAATTGAGCGTGTGACACGCGCCTGTGACGTCACGGTAGCGCGTCGTCATGACTACAGTCTTTGTTTGGGGGAGGAGGGGTGGGGGGGGGGACTCACAGTACAGTGTTTTGGTTAAGATAAACATATAAATTAACACATATTATAAATAAACACAGATTAATATGAAGTTGACCATAAATGAAGTGGTATAAAGGAGGTTTTCCTCTGTGAAACAGTCTGATTAAAACATGATGATGATGATGAGGAGGAGCAGGAAGCCCAGTCCACTGGAGGAGGCCACACACTTCAGCCTTAAGAAGGAAGATCAAGATGGTCTGGAAGCTCAGTTTATAAATGAGTTTAAAGGTAAGTGTTACGTGTTCAGGTGGGATTGTTTAATTAATGATTAATGTCTCAGGTACATGACATGCTGTACTCCTCTTATTTAGGGAGAGGTGTGTTTAGTTGTACTGACTTTGATAAGGGAGATTTCCTATTGGAGTACAGAGGAGATCTCATAAGCAGAGAAGAATGTGAGCGGAGGCGAAGAATATATCATGATGCCCTCAAAGTGTTCATGTATGAATTTCGATTCAATGGCAAATTCCTTTGGTATGTACAAATATTATATACATGGGGGAGATGTGGAAGTTATTTGCATGGTTATTTAGCACTAATGATCAGGGCTCATGTTCACCAAGCGTCTCAGAGTCGGAAATCGCTCCTACTGCAATTCCTAAATGGCCAAAAACTTCAGAATGACGCTATTTTGGCCTTATTTTCATGAATGGGGAGGGGTAAGAGCTATTCACCAAGATTCTTAAAATAGGAAATCATTCCCATCTTCACCAAAATGTTGGAGAGCGCCTGAGGTGTCCTAACTGGTTGGGAATAGTGAGGAAGGGGTGTTGAGGCAGAAACACGTGAAGAGGAGAGATGGTTTAGCAGAGCACAGAGCTCATAACGGGCATGTTTAGACAAAAATGGGGGTGGGGGGAGTAAAACTTTTTCTCTGGTTACTAATTCCAGCAGTCCGAAATAATAAATTAAACTTCACAGATCATGCACATTTCCCCACCATGCAGCATGAATGCATAATCCATGGCACATATTAAAATAATTATATTATATATACATTTAATCTTGTATTAAATTATTTAAGTGAACTGTTTTCTTGTTTCCTTGTTATGAGCAGCACTTCATCGTTTCATTAGCATGGCGCATCCCCATGTTTCTCACTCCTCAGGGGTACGTGTGACAAACTGACTGGTTACTCTGATGCTTTTACATATTGCATCCATTGACTTTTTATCTTTAGAGGTAAGAGTAGGACAGAATATTACTTCAATTATTTCTTTACATTTTACTCCCTTCGCCACAAGCAAAACACTCTCATCCTCTCGTTTTATTTGAAGTCATGTTGATCAGATTATGACTGACCTACACAGCTCTATTATAGGGGCTTTAATCAGTTGTGATTGGAGCAGTGTGATTAGAATAACGTCATGCAGCGAGTCACGCATCTATAGGTTTTGTTCATGTGCATAAAACCTTCACATAACTGCCGCTGATTTTAGCATTTCACTTTTTCACCGTTTAAAACTTTGTACACTCTACAACACCTCCTATAATGTGCAGACTACTTTGCGGCTCTCAGTGTCGTAAAAAGTGACGTCTCACACTTTCCTTGGCGCAGTCTTACTCCTTGCCGAAAGTAAGAATAGAAAGCTTTATAAATAACCTATATGTCCTTCTCTGAGGTGAGTCTTTAGTCCTAAATAAACTTTGATTCCTATGAGTGATTCTGAGATGCTTAGTAAATATGGGCCCAGTTTTATTTTCTTAAAGACCATTGACCATTAAATATTCAATGATCATCTTTTCAAATAATATAATATTCGATGAGAAGCATTTGGTGCTGATATTCTCAGTTGTTGTGTTTATTTGGAATAAGAAGTATGTATTATTGTAATAGTAATGTATCATTAAGAGATTCACTGTCATTTGTTCAGTGTTGATGCAGCCCTGGATGATGGCTCCCTTGGGAGACTGGTGAATGATGACCATATAAAACCAAACTGCAGAATGAAGACCATCCGTGTGGATGGTAACTCTCATCTTTGTTTATTTGCCATAAGAAGCATCTGTCCTGGTGAAGAGATCACATACAATTACGGCGATTCTGAGTGGCCATGGCGATGCAAGGTATGTAGATGTTAGTAATTTTGTGCATTATTTTAAAGGATTGGTGTATATTAAATGCTTTAAGCAGTTTAACACACTTAACATCTGGTTTCTGCCAGAGAATGTGTCTTACAGTATGTTGCTATAAGTTCAGGAGCAGGATGCAAATTTTTCCCTTCAAAGTTTTTTTTTTTTTTGCATCTTTTGTCTATGGAATCATGCTCACTGTGTTATTAGGGATAGTCCATAAGGACGCTAGTTTTTGGGACAGTGTTCTGTATTAGCGTTTATAAATTGGTATCGGGTCTAAAACAGTGCTGATGTGCCTGTTCGCATGCAACATGTTTAGCATTCATTGCGTAAACATTGGCACATGGAGAAACACAATTGCAGCTCAAACTGTGAGCTAAATAGCGATATCCAATATTTAGCATGTCTGTAATGTAAGTTAACTGACTTTTGATAAATTCAATATTTAAGTTTGCATATACAGTAGTATAGCCTGAGTCGACTGATTACATGAAATAGCATAAAAATATTTTTGTTTGCTTGCTTTATGCCCGTAAATATTTAAAACCTTCAAAACTTTTTTTAGATGACATCGTCTAAGAATTCACCACCTCCAGAACAAAAAGATACAGCAGATAAAAAGGCATCCAAAAAGGTGATGTAGAAAAGAGTAAAGTGTTATTCTTACGATTACAGTTACTCTTACAAATGTGTGCACTGTTTATTATATCTGTGCACAGTGTGGACATTGTAGCGTTTTTATTTTCTGAATATGCAAACTTTGACTTTATCTTTTGTATACATTGTTTGATATTCTGCTGGATAAGTGTTTTTTCTTTCTCTTAGTAAAAGTGTTTCTGAATGTGAAATTTTATTTCTTAGTGCCCGATAAGCGAGTTGCCATCAGACAGTGCTGCCTGTGAAGAACTGACCGTAGTAACAGATGAGGTAAATGAATTATTCTGCATTCCAGTAAAGTCGTGTTTGTGAGAACTGTGTTGACGTACACATTTAGTGCAGTGTTTTACCTTTCTGTAGCTGCATATAACCTGATAATTGTTTTGTTCAGCATTCTACCCATGAATTAAACACCACATCTCAGTCAGAAGTCAGAGCTGAAGTAGAATTTAATATTCAAACCCTTTGCCTGTAGTAGAATATTTTTCTTTTTCCTGAATTTCAGGTTACCCTTGGTATGGCCCAATTGTCCTCAGAGAAGCAGAATTATATTGAGAAGAACGGTGGGGAGAAGGTAATATTGAGAATTACATGATTCAGGAAAATGATTACCTGTAGTCTTTACCTATTGAGCTATAAGTCTAATACCTGGATGTTTTCTATTCTTAATATTTTCAGGTTTATCCTGTCAAAGAGTCGTTGGTTAAAGAGGAGCTGAGCTTTTACTTATTAACACAAGGACTTGAACAGGTATTTAAATATTTAGATGGATTTGTTAGACATTATTTACAGTATTTGACCTTTTTTATTAAAACTGGAACAACACATTGTCAGTATAGGTTTTAATACTGTGTGAATGTGTTTGTATACACCGTTCCACACTGTGCCTAACCCCGGGTTATCATCTTTCTAAACCCTACTTTTAACTTCATGTAAAGGAGTGTTTCACACTTGAAATTAAGGAGTGGGATTATCATCGCATTTTACCTGTTGTTCTAAAACACTGCTCTGTAGCAGGATCCACACCGCTTTTGCAGGGTTAACACCGCATTGTGGTGCCAAACATGTACAGTGTGGAACAAAGCAGGGGTAGAATGTTATGACTTGATACTTAGCAACATACAACCAATTAGAAAGGCCTTGTGTAGAGTCACAGAAACTGACCAGCGTACACCTCATATCAATAACTCTACACGCTGTGTAAACAACCATATCACCATCTGAGGAAAGTGTGAATACTGAAAGAATACTGTCATAAACACCTAAATTGGAGTAAAAAAAAAAAAAACATTGCAGAACTCTTAAAACAGTCGAATTATTATTGGGAAAGTGTTTTGTAGTGTTGATAAAGTTGTGTAAGACATAAATCTGTTTTATAAGGACATCCCCCTGAACATGTTCTAAGAGTATGTCCTGACTGAAGAATCTGTGTGTTGTGAGTTTTACAAAACCCTTGTCTATGAGGACACTAGTTATTATTGGGACAGTGTACTGTATTAGTGTTCATAAAATTGTGTATGACTGAAACCAGTTTTAAGAGAACACTGTTTTATTAGGACATCCTCAGAACATGTTCTCAGTGTTTGATCTGACTGAAGAATCTCAGTGTGTTGTTAGTTTTACAAAAACCTTGTTTATGAGGACACTTGTTTTTAACAGGGACATGGGGTGGGAGATGATTCTTTGGGCCAAGGAAATGCAAAATTTTAATTTAAAATTTATATATAGAAACACAATTGCAGCTTAAACTGTAAGCTGAATAGCGATAGCCAAGATTAAGCATGTCTATGATGTAAGTTAATTGACTGATGTAAGTTAATTGACTGATGTAAGTTAATTGACTGATGTAAGTTAATTGATAAATTAAATATTTAAGTCTGTATATACAGTCTGCCTATACAGGAGTATAGCCACTTCTGTGTAAAAGGTAGTAACGAAATAAGATTGCTAAGTCGACTGATCACATGAAATGGCATGGAAAAAATGTTTGCTTGCTTTATGCCTGTAAATATTTTAAACCTTTACAACTGTTTTTAGATGACATCATTTAAGAATTCACCGACACCAGAACAACAGGATACATCAGATAAAAAGGCATCCAAGAAGTTGATGTAAGTGACACTTTTTTTTTTCCTTACGAGTACAGTTACTTTTGACAGTTAGTCAAGTTCTTCCACACCAAACGTGCTCATCCATGTCTTTATGGACCTTGCTTTGTGCACTCGTGTGCAGTCATGTTGGAACAATTAAATTAAATTTTATTTAAATAGCGCTTTTAACAATTGGCATTGTCCCAAAGCAGCTTCACACAATCAGGAACAGGCAGGGGACATCCCTAACCGGTCCCCAAAAAGTTGAAAGGATGAAATTGTCTAAAATGTCTTGCTATGCTTGAGCATTCAGAGTTTTTCACTGGAAATAAAGGGCTGAAACCCCTGAAAAACAACCTCACACCAGTTCCAACATGACTGCACACCAGTGCACAGAGCAAGGGTCCATAAAGACATACAGAACATCAACAGATGCCTTTAAAAAGCTCTATACTTCAGAGAGTTGATTTCACACACTGCCTTAGTTACACTGATTGAGGCCAAATTTAACAAACCATTAACACTATCATTCACCCAAGATGTACAGTGTCTTCATCAGTTCCTTGAGAAGACTGCAAATATGGCGTTTGGGAAACTCAAAGAAACATCATCTCAGGTCTACATTGATCTTGCCAAAGCAACACTTGCAAGAATGATTGTTTTTAATCATAGACATGCTGGCGATGTGTAAAAAATACTGCAAGTTTTCAGGAAAGGGACAGTACTGCTCTTCATGATTTTGCCCTGGGCCTCAGCAAATTTTAACAGAAACTCTGCAGTCATTTTAGTCCCTGTTTGATGTTGTGTGCATGTTAAACACATTTTGACATTTCTCATGTCACTTTTACTTTAAGGTGAGATTGTGACAGTGTGAAGCCAGTGGACCTGATGCTGAAGATAACGTTGCTGCTGGTGCCTCTAATCATGTAGGTATGGACTCATCTTAATGTATATCTGTACATTTTTAACCCATAATTGTATTTAGGGAATAATTACCTATAGACTAAATGTTTTATATAGTTGAAATGTTTACATTTATTAATTAGTGCATGACTAGAATATTGTTAAAATTAGAGATGCTATATTTAGGACGAATTTAGTTATTTCTTTCCTTTAAATATACTTTTCCTCTGTATTACACAGCTTTAAATTTGTAATCAAGCAAGTTAAGTGGTTAAACTGTATATGGTCAGGTTTTATAAAGTGTTTTTATAATTTCCATTAAATATGTGATGTCCGTACTGTAGTGGCAATATTTTAAGGCATATGCTGTATGTATAGTGTTGCAGTACACAGGGAAGTTCCTATTATGCAGATGTACAATTCAGGGAGATTATAGGTAAAATCTCTTTCATATTGACACCAATATGCATAAAATTACCTTTTATAAAACTTGAGAATGTACACTTGAACTACTTGTTCAACTTAAGTCAATGAAACCTTATTTACAGTTGAAACCAGATATTTACATACACTTTCAGAAAAAAAAACAGTTCTTTCTTTACTGAAAAAAATAAGGGTACAAAACTTTTCCTGTTTTACTTTGATTTAATGTTTGACAGTAAAGGAACAAAAAAGGTTTTTTTTTATTTAGTATTATTAATTAATTTTTCAAGTGCATGTAAATATCTGGTTTTAACTGTATATAGCTTTTCCCAATTGTCAAAGTAGTTATAAAGCAGCTTTACGTAGAATAAACATGATGGAAATACAGAAAAATCAGGAAAGGATAAATAGTATCACTTGGCTGTAAAATGACTTGGCTTGACTTGTTGCACCACTCATTTTGGGCCCCACTTTGGCCTATTTTCGGTCCAGTAAAAAGAAGCCCCAGACCTTACATTTCCACCACCATGCATCACTGTTCGTAGAATGTTCTTTTTTTAGAATTCAGAGTAGCAGTGATCAATATAGGTTGTTTTACATATTGTATTTTCTTCAGATGTTTGCTGGCCATATAATTAGAATTTTGGGTATGTGCTTAAGAACTGTTGAGGTTTCTTATCAGTGCATTGCTTATGTCTTGCAGGTATTCAGAAGATGCCCACTGAAACACCTCCTGAAGTTTCTCAAGGTACCTGAGATTTTACATTGGAATATAGCCAGCAATGTAAGTACATGAACCTCCCACAAAATTCAGGCTTAATAAAGTAAGTATTCTTATGTACAGGTAATGAGTCCAGGACAAAGATTGGGAACCCATGAATAAGTTGAAGAGTGTGTTGGTCCAATGCTGAGATTTTTTTACAACTGTGATGACACTTTTGAAAGCACATATAACTAAAGGGAAACTCGGCACTTTGTCTGAATGCCAGCAGTGTTAGACTTTGTAAGAAATGGAGGTCTTTGCTTGAAAAGGAAAGCCCAAAATAAGTGATACACAAGCAAGTACGTTATTTCTTTGAGATTTTTTTGTCCACTTATTTTGTTTTTCATTTACATATGCAGCAGATTGTTTTTAAATTCTACAGTTGTTCTTAAATTCTGCTTTAACATTTTATTTTGAATAACTGGTTTAGGTTTCATCTTATGTTTTATTGATTATATATATAGCTATGCCTTATTTTATTTAGGTTGTTTTGAATGGTTCAATGGATTAAGATGCCTATGAAAGTACATAGTTGTACATGATGGATGTCTGTTTCTTCACTTGGCATGCTTGAACTAAAAAAAAGTTTTTCAATATTATTATTTCAATATTATAATAAAAATTTAATATAATAGTACTTGTGTTTATCCTGGCAATGCACTGTTGTCAATTTTGTGTGTTGCATTTGGATATGTTCCAATAAAACACATTTGTCCCTGTAGTACTGTAAGATCTTTTATTGTGTGTTGTATTTGCAAAACGGTTCTTTCAAATCACCTTGGTCCTGGCAGTGCACAGTATTGTCATGTTTGTGTGTTGTTTACTATAATGTGCCAGTAAAACACATTTGTTCCTATAAACCAGCAAATTTACTTTTTCTGTGTGTTGTAAACTGCATGGCGTCATAAATCAGTAGGACCTAGTAAACCCCAATTTTCACAGGGGCGGGTACTTTTAGGAGTGGGCGGGGAAGTCCTTATGTACCACTTAAATATCATGTTATCATATTTTGAGTTCTGTTGTGTGTATAGGAAATCCTGAGTGAGATTCTTTTTCTGCAGAACAAAAGAAATTTTTTGATAGTATTCTCATCTCTGTAAAGCATTGGGAAAGGTGGGTCCCCTTAAACCACCACCCTACTGGTTTGGCCTTTAAAGACCTTTTAAACCACAAAAACCAGTATAGGTGTGTGTGTGTGTGTGTGTGTGTGTGTGTGTGTGTGTGAGAGAGAGAGAGAGAGAGAGAGAGATTAACACTAACACACTATAACACTAAGACCCACTGATATAAGACGAGTGGAGTGTATGGAGTGTGTGTGTATCTGGGATTTACCGTGATTATTCACCCCTCTCTAAGGTTAACATTTCAGTCTAAACTTGAGTTATTAACACGCACAGAGTGTGTTTTCCTCTCTGCTCTGACATTTAGCATTTTATTGACGTTCCGCTTGGCTTCATAAAGCCGTTAGCCGACACGGTTCTCATCAAACGCCGCAAATGTCACGCGTGTTTTTGCTCTAATTAAAAACGTGCGGCGCTGAAATGAGCTGTCAGGGGAAACGACGTGCACATGAACGATGCGCCGCCGCGGCCCTCAGCCTCTAACCTATATAAATGGTCATTTAAGCACCTAGTGTAATGTGTGTGTGTGTGTGTGTGTGTGTGTGTGTTAATTTGACTGTGATGATCAGAGGAAGGAGTGTGCGTTGTGCTAATTAATCCAGATTTATGCTGGGTCTTTATGTGCACTCATAAATATGTGTGTGTGTGTGTGATGAAGAATAAGATTATGATTAAATCACTCTGAAGTAAATAAACAACACAGAAACCCCTACTTTCAGATACAGAAAGTGATGTCATTAGAGACAGATGATCAACCATATGGAGAGATTATACTGCGCAGTGTGTGTGTGTGTGTACTGACAGTCTGGTGTGTGTGTGTATGTGTGTGTTTGTAGGCACTGGAGAGTGAGTTTGTGTCGTGTCAGCTTCATCAGTGGGTGGATCTGATCTTCGGCTACAAGCAGCGTGGACCGGAAGCAGCGCGCGCCCTCAACGTCTACTACTACCTCACCTACGAGGGGGCGGTGAACCTCAGCTCCATCACTGAGCCGCTGCTGAGAGAGGTACACACACACACACACACACACTCACACACTCAACAGGAAGATCGGTCACCTGTAAAAGGAACCTTTACTTTTAAAGTAAAAGTGTGCTTTGGACATTCTGACTTTTACACATGGAAGTTATAAGTACCTTGTTGCTAGGCAACCAGGACATTAATACTTATCTAATATCGATCTGTTTATTTATCTATTTACCTATCTTTTATACATAGATAAAGATGTGTGTGTGTGTGTGTATACAGACCCCATTATGTTAAGTGTGAGAGCTTTGTTCGCTCCTGTCAGAGTCCCGAATAAATCAGCTGACTCCAAGAGCAAGATCACAGTGTGTGTGTGTGTGTGTGTGTGTGTGTGTGTGTGTGTGTGTGTGTGTGTGTGTGTGTGTGTGTGTGTGTGTGTGTGTGTGATTGAGTGAGTGAGTGAGTGTGAGAGATATAAAGAGAACTCATCAGTGAAGGGCCAGTGCTCCTGCATAAGGACACCACCACCATTTACATCCCATAATAATCTCCTCAATCTCCCCTGTCCTCTCTCTTGTCTCCTGTCTGGGTTTTTTTTGTCCTTCTCTGTTCTTCTTTCCTGTCTCTCTCTCTCTCGGGTTTGTCATGTCTTCTCCTATCTTCTCCTCTTCTCTTTTTTTTTGCCTATTCTCTTGTTGTAACACTGCCCCAGACACTACCCTCACACCCAAACACTACACCAGACACGCCCACACACTACTTTAGACACTACTCCAGATACCCAAAAACTACCCGTCACTCTACCCCTGAAACTACTCCACACACGTAGACGCCACCCAAACACTACTCCAGACATCACCCCAGATGCGTCCCCAGACACTACCCATGAAACTACCCCGAAACCCAGATGATTCCACAGACACTACCCCTTTCACTGCCCCACCCACTACCCCAGACACCCAGACACTTCCCCAGACACTTCCCCAGACACTTCCCCAGACACTTCCCCAGACACTTCCCCAGACACTTCCCCAGACACTTCCCCAGACACTACCCCAGACACTTCCCCAGACACTACCTCGACACCTAGACACTACCCCATACATTACACCAGGCACTACCTCAACATCCAGACACCTCTCTGGAGACTTCCCTAGACACTATCTCAACACCTAGAACCTACCCAGACACTACCCCAGACACTACCCCAGACAACCCTCATACAATACCCCAGACACTACCTCATACAATACCCCAGACACTACCCCAGACTCCCAGACACTACCCATTACAATACCTAGGAAGCCAGATGCTTCCACAGACACTACTCCAGACATTACCCCAGACGCTTCCCCAGACACTTCCCCAGACACTTCCCCAGACACTTCCCCAGACACTTCCCCAGACACTTCCCCAGACACTTCCCCAGACACTTCCCCAGACACTTCCCCAGACACTTTCCCAGACACTTCCCCAGACACTTCCCCAGACACTACCCCAGACAGTACCTCGACACCTAGACACCACCCCATACATTACACCAGGCACTACCTCAACATCCAGACACCTCTCTGGAGACTTCCCTAGACACTATCACAACACCTAGAACCTACCCAGACACTACCTAGACACTACCCCAGACACTACCCCAGACACTACCCCAGACACTACCCCAGACACTACCTCATACAATACCCCAGACACTACCCCAGACTCCCAGACACTACCCATTACAATACCTAGGAAGCCAGATGCTTCCACAGACACTACTCCAGACACTACTCCAGACATTACCCCAGACACTTCCCCAGACACTTCCCCAGACACTTCCCCAGACACTTCCCCAGACACTACCCCAGACACTACCCCAGACACTTCCCCAGACACTTCCCCAGACACTTCCCCAGACACTTCCCCAGACACTTCCCCAGACACTTCCCCAGACACTTCCCCAGACACTTCCCCAGACACTACCCCAGACACTTCCCCAGACACTTCCCCAGACACTTCCCCAGACACTTCCCCAGACACTTCCCCAGACACTTCCCCAGACACTTCCCCAGACACTTCCCCAGACACTTCCCCAGACACTTCCCCAGACACTTCCCCAGACACTACCCCAGACACTACCCCAGACACTACCCCAGACACTACCCCAGACACTACCTTGACACCTAGACACTACCCCAGACACTACCTCATACAATACCCCTGACACTACCCCAGACACCCAGACACTACCCCTGACACTACCCCAGACACCCAGACACTACCCATTACAATACCTAGGAAGCCAGATGCTTCCACAGACACTACCCCAGACACCCCAGATATCACCCCAGGCCCTACCCCTAAAACCTAGGCACTACCTTTCACTACTCAAACAGTGTCCACTGGTCAGAATCCAGTGTGTGTGTCCTGTCTTCTGTCAGTGTGTGTATGATGCGATCACTGGAGGATTAGTGTAGCTCAGACACGAGTGAAGGATGAACGGAGGAGAGACAGAGAGAGAGAGAGAGAGACATGTAATGCAGCCAGAGTGAGAGTTAAAGAGATTTAAATTACTATATTTTTATTTCTAATAACTCGCGCTCTCTGTCTTTCTCTCTCACCTTGTCTCATCTTTTTCTGTCTCTCTCACCTTTTTCTGTTTTTTTCCCCACTTTATCTGTCCGTCTCTTCTCCCTGTATGTCCCCATCCCATTTAGTTTCTTTTTCTCTCCCTGTTTTTTACTCCCTACTCTTTTTTTCTTTATCTTTTACTCTTCCTGTTTCTGTTACTCTGTCTTATGATAGCTTGTTAGCCAATAACTAACGCTTTAGCATGACAGGACGACGTGAAGGACGTTAGCGAATGGTTTTATTTAGGCATATTCATTTATTCTGGTATTTTCTAATGTGTCTCACCAACAAGAATGTGGCTAGTTTCACTGATTGGCTGTCTCTCTCTCTCTCTCTCTCTCTCTCTCTCTCTCTCTCTCTGTCTCTCAGGCTGTAGAGTCTCAGATCCGGAGTTTTGGTCAGACTCCATCTCAGCTGCTGATCGAGCCTCATCCACCACGAAGCTCCGCCATGCAGGTGGTGAGTTTTACACACACACACACACGCACACACACACGCACATGCACATGCACATGACTTTGGTTATATTTGCAAACTCAACGCTCCCTGTCGAGGAAGTGCACTTGATGGTCGGGTGGCTAAGTGCAATCAAACAGCTGTGGTGTGTGTTTGTGTGTGTCTGTGTGTGTGTGTGTGTGTGTGTGTGTGTGTGTGTGTGTGTGTGTGTGTGTGTGTGTGCGTGTTACTGAACATCTGATACAGAAATCTTTGTAATTGTCCATTAGAGCCAAAGCAGCGTACACTGTGCATGTTTTCTCTCCCTGCATCTGTTCCACACCTGTCTCATTCTCTCACTGTCTGTCTCACTCTCCCTCCACCTATCTAACACCCTCTCCATCTGTCTCACTCTCCCTCCACCTATCTAACACCCTCTCCATCTGTCTCACTCTCCCTCCATCTATCTAACACCCTCCCCATCTGTCTCACTCTCCCTCCACCTATCTAACACCCTCTCCATCTGTCTCACTCTCCCTCCACCTATCTAACACCCTCTCCATCTGTCTCACTCTCCCTCCATCTATCTAACACCCTCTCCATCTGTCTCACTCTCCCTCCATCTATCTAACACCCTCCCCATCTGTCTCACTCTCTTTCCCACCTATCTAACACCCTCTCCATCTGTCTCACTCTCCCTCCACCTATCTAACACCCTCTCCATCTGTCTCACTCTCCCTCCACCTATCTAACACCCTCTCCATCTGTCTCACTCTCCCTCCATCTATCTAACACCCTCCCCATCTGTCTCACTCTCCCTCCACCTATCTAACACCCTCTCCATCTGTCTCACTCTCCCTCCACCTATCTAACACCCTCTCCATCTGTCTCACTCTCCCTCCACCTATCTAACACCCTCTCCATCTGTCTCACTCTCCCTCCATCTATCTAACACCCTCCCCATCTGTCTCACTCTCCCTCCACCTATCTAACACCCTCTCCATCTGTCTCACTCTCCCTCCACCTATCTAACACCCTCTCCATCTGTCTCACTCTCCCTCCATCTATCTAACACCCTCCCCATCTGTCTCACTCTCCCTCCATCTATCTAACACCCTCTCCATCTGTCTCACTCTCCCTCCATCTATCTAACACCCTCCCCATCTGTCTCACTCTCTTTCCCACCTGTCTAACATTCTCCTGTCTTTCTCAATTTCTCTCTGCCTGTCTAACTCTTCCTCCATCTGTATCACTCTCATCACCTGTCTCACTCTCTGCCATGTCTCCCTCTCTCCCACCTGTTTTATCTCACCCTCTCCGCCTGTCTCACTCTCCGCAGACCCCCCTGATGTTTACGGAGCAGATGCAGCAGGACGTGATCATGGTGCTGAAGTTTCCCTCTAACTCCCCGGTGGTGTACGTCTCGGCTCACACCCAGGCCGGCCTGGCCAGCCCCGCCATCGTCACCGTCACGGCCAACCGAATCTTCTCCATTAACAAGTGGCACGGCCTCACCGGTGAGCACGGCATCATGGGAAATGGAGTCTCGGATACACTCACATGTATTAAATACACTGCATCCATCGTACCTCCCGGTCACTTCCTGTTTATACATTAGTCACCACCATACACTGTACACTGTCTACTTTCCACCCTCGTAGCACTTCCTTTTCATATCGTTCATGTCCTCTCCACTTCCTTTTGAGACCACTTCAATCTTCATCTCCCGTCCATTTCCTGTTTTTATGGTTTACTCCTTGTCCTTTTATTTTACACCACTTTCAGTCCCTGACACTTCCTTTCCTTATAGTTTTCTTACTTTCTGTCCACTTCCTGTTTTTAGAGGGAGAATTACTTCCTGTTACTAGAACCAAGATCCCCACCACTTCCTGGGACCAGAACTAAGGTCCTTATCACTTCCTGGGACCAGAACTAAGGTCCTTATCACTTCCTGTTTCGTGCACTGTCTTCCTCCACTTCCTGTTACTAGAACCAAGATCCCCATCACTTCTTGGTACTAGAACCAAGGTCCTTATAACTTCCTGTTACTAGAACCAAGGTCTTCATCACTTCCTGTTACTAGAGCCAAGGTCCCTATAAGTTCCTGTTACTAGAACTAAGGTCCTTATAACTTCTTGTTACTAGAACCAAGGTCTTCATCACTTCCTGGTACTAGAACCAATGTCTTCATCACTTCCTGTTTTTAGCACTGTCTTTCTCCACTTCCTGTTACTAGAACCAAGGTCCTTATTACTTCCTGTTACTAGAACTAAGGTCCTCAACACTTCCTGTTACTAGAACCAAGGTCTTTATAAGTTCCTGTTACTAGAACTAAGGTCCTTATCACTTCCTGTTTCTAGCACTGTCTTCCTCAACACTTCCTGTTACTAGAACCAAGGTCCTTATAACTTCCTGTTACTAGAACCAAGGTCCTTATTACTTCCTGTTACTATATCTGGTTTTCTTTCCGTTTCCTGAACCTGTTTGACTTAAACATAAATCAAAAAATTCTATTTTCATCTCTCTGTCTCTCTCTCTGTCTCTCTCTCTGTCTCTCTCTCTTTCTGTCTCTCAGGTCACCAGAGCTCCTCGAACACGGAGCAGCAGTACCAGCTACCGGTGGAGATCGACCCTGTGATAGGTGTGTGACTTGTCATTTGTTTGTGTGTTTGTGTGCGTGTTCGTGATTGGCTGTGGAGACGAATGGGCGTGGCCTGTGGAGGAGATGAGAACAGTTTGTCACACGTTTGTCCTCCACTCAGCATTTACATGCAAATTGGAAAGCAATGAGCTGTAGCTGTGCCTGTATATCACCCGCTCACACACACACACACACACACACACACAGCTCTCCTCCTCTGTCAGTGTGAATGAGTATAGATGGTGTAATGATGTCTGATTGAGGGCGTGAGATTGAGTGTGTCGAAACAATATGGCCTGACGAGGGAGGAAGGAGGGATGAGAGGATAAACAGATGGGAAGGAGTGAAGAGAAGACAAAGAGAAGGACGAGACAAGAGACAGAGAGAGAGAGAGGCGGGTCTGTCACTCAGAAACTCTTTTTTTAGGGTAGTGTACAGCTGATTTAAAACAGAGAGGAGTGAAGAGGAGCGGTGTGAGAGCAGACTCTTATTATTATTATTAATATTATTATTATTATTATTATTGTTGTTATTAAAGACAGTTACACTCACTTGATTCGGGACACAGCCAGATGTTTAGAGCAGGACGCTCAGTGGTTGTAAATATAACACAGCCGGTGTAGGGAGACTGAAACAAGCAACAGGAACCTAATCACATTATACACACACACTCGCTAGTTACATTCTAGTGATATCAGTGTGTGTGTGTGTGTGTGTGTGTGTGTGTCTGACGATGTGTCTCTGTGTCTGTATCCGTGTTTCTGTCTGTCTGTCCGTCCATATTTCTGTTTATGTGTCTTTCTGTCTGTCTGTGTGTGTCCTTCTGTATTCATCTCTTTGTCTGCCTGTGTTTCTGTCTGTTGCTCTGTGTCCATGTGTGTGTCTGTGTAAGTGTCTCTCTGTCTGTCTATCTGTCTGTTGCTCTGTGTCCATGTGTGTGTCTGTGTAAGTGTCTCTCTGTCTGTCTATCTGTCTGTTGCTCTGTGTCCATGTGTGTGTCTGTGTGAGTGTCTCTCTGTCTGTCTATCTGTCTGTTGCTCTGTGTCCGTGTGTGTGTCTGTGTGAGTGTCTCTCTGTCTATCTCTGTCTCTGTGTCTCTCTCTATGTGTCTTTGTCTCTTTGTCTGTTTGTGTCTGTGTGTGTGTGTGTCTGTCTGTGTGTCTATGTCTGTCTGTCTGTCTGTCTGTGTCCTTCTGCATCTGTCTTTTTGTCTGTCTGTGTTTTCCTGTCTGTCTGTCTGTCGCTGTGTGTGTGTAGGAGTGTCTCTCTCTGTCCATGTTTTTGTGACTGTCTGTCCGTCTGTCTGCCTGGATGTTCCGCTCTTTCTTTGTGTCTGTCTGTCTGTCTGTCTGTCTCTTCATCTGTTTTTCTGTCTGTCTTTATCTGTCCGTCTGTCTGTCTGTCTAGCTGTCTGTCTGTCTGTCTCTTTCTGTCTATCTGTCTGTGTCTGTGTGTGTGCCTGTCTATGTGTGTCTGTGTCTCTCCATCTGTCTGTCTTTATGTGTCTGTCTATGTGTCTGTCTGTCTGTCTGTGTTTTTGCGCCTGCCTGTCTGTCCATCTGTCTGTCTGGGCGTCTCCTTCTTTCTGTGTGTCTGTCTGTTTGTGTCTGTCCATGTGTATTTGTCTCTCTCTCTCTGTCTATGTGTCTCTTTGGCTTTCTTTGTATATGTGTGTCTGCCTGTTTCTGTCTGTCTGTCTGTCTGTCTGTCTATCTCTTTCCGTCTCTGTATGTCTGTGTGTCTAACTCTCTCTCTGTCTGTCTGTCTCTCTGTCTGTGTGCAGTGGGTAACCTGATGCACCGCAGACAGGTGTGTGATTTATTGGATCAGAGCGTGGAGGTGAACTCACACTGCTTCCTCGTCTCGGCCGATAATCGCTTCCTCTTCATCGCCGGCTTCTGGGACAAGAGCTTTCGCATTTACAACACTGACACAGGTAACACACACACACACACACACACACACACACACACACACACACACACACACACATATGTGACAGAAGTCACACAAGTTTAATAATCAAACAAGTTTCTCAGATTAAAGTGCAAATAGACTGAGACAGTGAAATAGATAGACAGGGATAGATAAGAGAGGAAGATGAAAGAGTGAAAGAAGGATGGATGGAATGAGGAGCAGATAAAGAGATGAGATCGAATGGAGGGAAAGATGAGAGAGAGAGATAGGGATGGAAGGAAGGATATGATAAAAAAATGGAAGGACCGATGGGACAGAGACATAGATAAAGGGAAAAAGGGATTAAAGAGAGACATGGAGAGGTAAGGAAAGAAGTTTGTGATAGTAAGGAGAGTGGAAAAAGTGAGGGGATGAGGACGGAGTGAGAAGAGGAAAAGAGTGATGAAGGAAAAGTCAAGGATAAAAAGAGGAGTTAATGGAGGGAAAGAGAGATAAAATAGGGACGGGAAGGGTTGAAACAAGTATTGTAATTTATTTGTATTATTAATAAATAAGTAAGTGAAGAAAGACTGGAAGAGAGGGATGGAAATGAAGAGAAAGATGAAGAAACACACACACACACACACACACACACACACACACACACACACACACGTATGAATAATAAGTAGCTGCTCCAAAGGTAAATATTTAGAGTGTACTGTGAATCAGGGGGCGTTTAAACACAGCTGGAGAGTGTGAACTGCTGTGTGTGTGTGTGTGTGTGTGTGTGTGTGTGTGTGTGTGTGTGTAGGGAAGCTGGTACAGATCGTGTTCGGTCACCGTGACGTGGTGACGTGTGTATTCCGGTCCGAGTCGTACATCGGAGGCGACTGCTACGTGCTGAGCGGCTCGAGAGACGCCACACTGCTGCTGTGGTACTGGAGCGGCAAACACTGCTGCATCGGCGACTCACACAACGGTAACGCCTCTCTGTGTGTGTGTGTGTGTGTGTGTGTGTGTGTGTGTGTGTGTGTGTGTGTGTGTGTTTTCCGGTGAACTACACACTTACACCAATCCTATCACACACTCATTATACAGTAACTACACACTTGCTACAGTCCTCGTTATAACTACACACTCTACACAATCCTAACACACACTCGTTATAACTACACACTCGACACAGTCCTAACACACACTCGTTATAACTACACACTCTACACAATCCTAACACACACTCATTATAACTACACACTCGACACAATCCTAACACACACTCGTTATAACTACACACTCGTCACAATCCTAACACACACACATTATAACTACACACTCGTCACAATCCTAACACACACTCGTTATAACTACACACTCGCTACAATCCTAACACACACTCGTTATAACTACACACTCGACACAATCCTAACACACACTCATTATAACTACACACTCGACACAGTCCTAACACACACTCGTTATAACTACACACTCGACACAATCCTAACACACACTCATTATAACTACACACTCGACACAGTCCTAACACACACTCGTTATAACTACACACTCGACACAATCCTAACACACACACACATTATAACTACACACTCGTCACAATCCTAACACACACTCGTTATAACTACACACTCGACACAATCCTAACACACACTCGTTATAACTACACACTCGTCACAATCCTAACACACACTCGTTATAACTACACACTCGACACAATCCTAACACACACTCGTTATAACTACACACTCGTCACGATCCTAACACACACTCGTTATAACTACACACTCGTCACAATCCTAACACACACACATTATAACTACACACTCGTCACAATCCTAACACACACTTGTTATAACTACACACTCGACACAATCCCAACACACACTCGTTATAACTACACACTCGACACAATCCTAACACGCACTCATTATAACTACACACTCGACACAATCCTAACACACACTCATTATAAATACACACTCGTTACAATGCCAACACACACTCGTTATAACTACACACTCGACACAATCCTAACACACACTCATTATAACTACACACTCGTCACAATCCTAACACACACTCGTTATAACTACACACTCGACACAATCCTAACACACACTCATTATAACTACACACTCGACACAATCCTAACACACACTCATTATAACTACACACCCTACACAATCCTAACACACACTCATTATAACTACACACTCGTCACAATCCTAACACACACTCGTTATAACTACACACTCGTCACAATCCTAACACACACTCATTATAACTACACACTCGACACAATCCTAACACACACTCGTTATAACTACACACTCTACACAATCCTAACACACACTCATTATAACTACACACTCGTCACAATCCTAACACACACTCGTTATAACTACACACTCGTCACAATCCTAACACACACACACATTATAACTACACACTCGTCACAATCCTAACACACACACACATTATAACTACACACTCGACACAATCCTAACACACACTCATTAGAACTACACATTTGACACAATCCTAACACACACTCATTATAACTACACACTCGTCACAATCCTAACACACACTCATTATAACTACACACTCGACACAATCCTAACACACACTCGTTATAACTACACACTCGACACAATCCTAACACACACTCATTATAACTACACACTCGTCACAATCCTAACACACACTCATTATAACTACACACTCGACACAATCCTAACACACACACATTATAACTATACTTTTTGTGTACACTACACAATTACAAAATTATTTCCTTTTATCTTCTTTAAATAGCATAATAACTACACTATTTAGTAAATCATTGTGTAAGATATATCTTAGTATACGCTACACAGTGTGTGTGCGCGTGTGTGTGTGTGTGTGCTTCTGCTGTACTCTAGGGTAGGAGAGGTCAAGTGTCCCAACACTGCATTAAAACCTGCAGTAAAACTCTGTAATAGGAGCAACTCTGTCTCTCATTTACACACACACACACACACACACACACACACACACACACACACACACACACACACACACACATTTACATGACAGGCTTAGTTTTGTGATTTACTGGTCATCTTTTAAAGTAACACACTCTCATCTGACCAGAGAGACTACTGATGATGTGTGTGTGTGTGTGTATGTGTGTGTATGTGTGTGTATGTGTGTGTGTGTGTGTGTGTGTGTGTGTGTGTGTGTGTGCGCGTGTGCGCGCACGTTGATCTTGGTTTGGTTTACACACTGAACAGGATTTATTGCTAATTGTGATTCAGTTAACGAAACAGGCGTTTTGTTCTTTGTGTGTGTGTGTGTGTGTGTGTGTTATACCCATAATGCACTGCAGGTAAGTGTACATAAGAGACTCAGCCCGGCCTCTTCCACACATCCAGTTGTTTGGACTGCTGTATATTCTGCAGGGCACACTGACATCTAGTGGCCTGTCATAGAATGCGCTCTGATTTTTATGAAGTGTTGCAAATGCACATGAATTTGTGTGCTGCCTTTGTGTGTGTGTGGGTGTGTGTGTGTGTAAGTGGTTGTGAAAAAAAAATCCAAATCCACAGTTTATTAAACAGCCATGAATGAATTCTTTCTTCCCACCCCTATTTCCCATGATGCTTTTCTGTGGAGAGAAACAGATCTTATATTATACCTTTATTCCTAATTATAGATAATACACCTAGCTAAGCTAAATATTAGCGTGAAATCTAGCATATACACAGTAACTACAACTGATATATGCTAGCTGAAAGTGTGTGCGCCTCGGTATGTGTGTGTGTTATTACTGTACACATTTTCAAAACAGAGCTGTTTTAACGGACACGTGTGTGTGCAGACTTTGTGACCCCGCGAGCGATTTTGACGGGCCATGACTGTGAAGTGACCTGCGCAAGTGTGTGCGCGGAGCTTGGAGTAGTCATCAGCGGCTCCAGAGGTAGAACAAACATGGAGAAATTAACACTTCTTATGGCAATGCATCAGATTTGAATTATGGCCTAAAGTTGAGATCGTGTGTGTGTGTCTGTGTGTGTGTGAGCGTAGACGGTCCGTGCCTGTTACACTCAGTGAGCGGAGAGCTGCTGCGTGTGTTCGAGAGCAGCGAGAGGCCGATGCTGATGCAGGCGAGCGCAGAGGGACACTGCGTCATCTACTACCGCTCCGGACACGTGTGTGTGTACAACATCAACGGCAAACTGCTGCGCGACACACACATCGAGGACAACATCAAGGTGAGACTAACTGACACACACTATCACCCACTGGCTAGCAACATCACTATCCTCAATCGTTAGGATAGTGCTCGTCATCCATGTCTTTCCAGTTGCCTAGCAACAGTCTTCATACAAATTTTACCTCTTGAACACCAGCGAGTGTTTCTGCTTTGTAAGTTGAAAGTAGCAGTTGTTCTTAAACTCTGTGTAAAGCAATGAAACCAGATTAAAATGAATATCTGATTGGAAAATCAGCACCGCGTTTGGAACAGCTAGGCTAGCAGCAATAGTCAGTGTTTACACATTTTTAGCGGTGTAGTCAAATAAGTGGGTTTGGACAGATTAGCAGCGCTAGTTAGGTCATCCTTGTGTTGAAATTAGTTAGATTAGCTATCTGGTCAGGTTTGCAGGTTTAATAAGATTGTTTAGTTTCGTTAAAACCGGCAGGTTTAATCACATTCCCAAGGTTAGCATGTTTATTAAGATTAGCAACTTAAGTAGGATTATTTACACTCATGTTTAGTGAGGTTAACTGTTTATCAAGATTAGCAGATTTAGTAGATTGTTTAATCACAAATTTAAAGTTCAGTTAGTCTTTTTGTTTTAAAGAAATTGCAGAATTAGCTGTATAGTTAATTAGCCTTTAGTTTAGTAAAACTAGCTACTTCAGTCACTTTTTAAAGTCTCCTCAGGTTCAGTCCGGCTACCTACACTGCCTGGCCAAAAAACAAAGTCACCACCTGGAATTAACTAAGCGAATAGTTTCGATTCTTGCATTGTATGATTACTGCAGTGATTAATCGGGTTCAGCCGCAACAAATTATTTAACCTTAACTGATGCAGTGAGGAGCCTCTCATTTCTTAAACCATCATGTTAGAGGACAGAGGTGTTAGTTTGTTACAGAAGGTTCATATTATTGTCCTGCCTCCAACAAAGGAGATTGCTGCTGAAAATACTAAAATCAAGTTAAGAACTATACGGATAGCGCTGAACCATTGTCTTTGAGGAAGAAATATGTTTTTTTGGGGGGGAAAATGAGTGTGATGGGAGATCACTTAACCGTTATTAATAATCAAATCATAAAAGAAAAACTAATAGAGCAAAACAAGAACAACAGTAGAACTTACGGGGATGTTTAATAGTGAAAGTAAGAACATTTCCACACCTACACACACACACACACACAATGTAAAGAGAGCTCAAGGGACCGGGACTAAACAGCTGTGTAGCCTTAGGCAAAGCATTAATCAGTGAGACTAGGTGAAAAAAGGCTCCAGTTTGCTAGGGAGCATGAAGAATCGAATGTGGAGCGATGGAAAAAGGTCATGTGATCTGACGGTAAAAAAAAAAAAAAAGACGTGGATGAAGTGATGCACCCATCATGCCTAGTGTTTACTGGACAACCCTCTTGGGGCAGAATTATGATTTTGGTTGCTTCTGTTGGTCATGTCTAGGTTAGGCAACCTTATGTGCCCAGAAAATGAGGTCAGCTGATGATTTGAATGTCCTCAATGTCCAAGTTATCTTCCTCCACTGAGTTTTTATTCTCTTTGGGTATATTCCAAGATGACAATGCCAGGATTCATCTGGCTCAAATTGTGAGAAAGTGGTTCAGGGGGAATGAGACATCATTTTCACACATGGATCGGCCACCACAGAGTCCAGACCTTAACCCCGCTGAGAATCTTTGGGAAGTTGGAGAGAAATGAATGCGCCTCTGGACGGAAATTAATGTTGTGACATTAATGAATAGGCTTATCGAAACGATGAGCGCCTGCAATCAGAGCAAAAAATTGAAAAAGCGGTGTGTTTGTGTGTTTCAGCAATTAATATCACGGATGTTGTGTAAAAAAAAACATATTTAATATGTAACATCTGTGAGTTTTCCAGGAAGAGGGGGAAAGGTGGAGATGTCACCAGAGGTGTATGTGTGTGTGTGTTAATAAATAAAGCAAAAAAAGGAAGGAAGGAAAGTCTGGTCCTGCGTTCAGGAGCGCGCTCATTATTAAGGGCGCTTGGGAAATCAGGTTCCACTCGTTCTCCTTTTGTTCTGGTTTTGGAACGGAGCATGATTAAAGCACAGCGTTCGCTCTGGACTCCGTCTGCACTCCTCCCTCGCTCCCTCCATCACTCCGTCTCCTCTGCTCTGAAAGGCCTGGTCTTTGATCTGAAGTGTTACAACATGACAGAGAGACTAGAGATTTCTGAGACTGGCCTAAGGGAGAAAGTGTGTGTGTGTGTGTGTGTGTGTGTGTGTGTGTCAGAATATCTAAGAGCAGTCGTAGCGTGTGAGAGGTCACATTAGTCACTAACGGGCAGCGCTCCCAGAAATCCACCAGCTCCTTCTTTCTCCATCACTTTCCCTTTCCTGCAGGCCTGGGAAAATCCACAGAGCACACACACACACACACACACACACACACACACACACCTGTTTCCCATTACAAAGAGCAGCAGCATTGCCAGACCCTGATTAGCTTCCTCCATTAGCGTTCTGCTGCTATTTGTTTTCATTTATGCTGACGTGTGGAGAAAGAGAAAGGAAAAAAAAATCTCTTCCTGCCTTGATGAAGGGCCTCAACTACACACGCCAATCTGGCTAAACTGCTAAACCGTTGTCTAACCTGATAACCACTGACTGACCTGACTAACCGCTAACATCATTTAATCTAGCTAGCATTAGCACGACTACAGAGCTAGCAGAACCGGGCTAATCCACCACTTTAAAACATCATCTTTCACAACATTAATCGCTGACCAGATGACCAGAAAGATTAATTATCTGAATAAAATTTGCTAACTTTTCTAAAATAATTTTTAAAAAAAAGTGTGGTAAAATACTAGCAACAGTTAGCATAAATAAAGAGTGCTTGTTAAAGAGCTTAGGTAATAGTTCTACTTCTAATAGTGCAAACCTGAAGCTAACCCTTTTATGTTATTTTTTTTATTAGCATGCTTAGCATCTTTATGTGGAGTGTTTTTTTTTTCTCTTTAATAAACATTTATTTACAAAAAGTACCTAAAGTAAAATGCTAGCAACAGTTAGCATGAATAAAGTGTGACTGTATGCAGCCGGGGTAAAAATTCTGCTTTCCATAATGCTAACCAAAAGCTAATCTCTGTGTGTTATTTATTATTAGCTTGATTAGCACCTTTATGTAAAGAGGTTTCTATTTTGGTTTTTGATTGTTTGTTTTTTTTATAAACATTTATTCTATGCCTGTATTATTAGTTCATTATTAAGACCATACAGCTGATTTTGATAAAATATAGCCCTGAGTCACAGTTAACTTGACCAGCTTTGCTAATCTTTAAACCTGGGTAGGCGCTAGTATGATTGACAGCCATCCAGGCTGATCATGAATTGTAAGGTGCCGGGATGCTAGGATGTGATTAGCATGATTTGCTATTTATAAAGGTAACTTTAGGCTTTTTTAAGTATTTATAGTTAGTTCAGAAGCATTTGTGTCTCAGGGGTAAATTTCTCACCTGTCATACGGAAGACTTGAGGTCAATTCCCTCCCTACGCCCAAACCCCAGCTACTCCAACCACCTCAACAATGTATTGAAGACCTGGGTTATTGATAATTCCTTGACCATACAGCTGATTTTGCTAAATATGCCAGAAATGTTTCAACCCGAGTAGCTTTGCTAATCATCAAATCTGACGAAGGTTAAAAGCCATCCAGGCTAATACCGTACATGATACAGCTAATCATGCTAACATAGCGAAACATGTTCACCTGACTGAAGCTAACATAAAATGTAAAGTGCTATGATGTGCTTGGTTCACTTTTTATAATGCAAATTAATTTTGTTAGATTTATTTAACGTTTTAATAGATAGTGAAAGTGGCTGATCGTCTGCCACGCGTAAGGCTCGGGTTCGATTCCCACCCAGCGCCCAAACCTCAGCCACTGGACAATGCTGGTCCCAAGCCTGGATAAATGAGAGGGTTGCATCAGGAGGGGTAAAACCTGTGCCAAGTTGTTGTGCAGATCGCACTATTATCATATTATATAGTTAGTAAAGATTTTGTTAGCATTTTCACCCTGTTTTAGCTGCAACTAAACTACTTACTGTAGATACATATGCATTAAAACCAGAGGACACAGTATTCGTATATAAAGCTGTTTCTCTCTCTCTCTCTCTCTCTCTCTCTGTGTCACTTGAGTGTAACCCTTTTAGCAGATTCTTTCTTCCTGAAACATGCAGCCATATGTAATTGATTGCATTAATGTCTCTATAAATCCCTGGCCTTGCCCTCTCCAGACATACTTTGGCCCAGAAGAGACAGATTAGAGAGCGAGAGAGGGATGAAAAACGGCCTGCGCTCTGTTTGCTGTCTCTGGGGCGACGGCTCTGTTTAGTCTTACGCGCTCACCGTGGGTCTGAGATGTGAGTTGTGGCGGCCATGTTGGACCGTTCCTGAAAAGGACGTGTGATTTATACCAACTGTAGTGGGAAAGACAGCAAGCGTTTTTTAAGCGGTCCAGGAGGAGAAAAAAAAATAAAGTCGTCCCTCGCACACATACTTTCCCCAAACGTTCTTTATAAAAACATCTTCAGTGATCACAGCATGCTAACATGAGCATGCTAACATTTCTAGCGCAGGAACAAAGATGTGAAGCTGAAGAAAATATATCAGGAAGAAATAAATGACTGGAAAAAGGGTAGATGGATGAAGGAATAATAGATTAAATAGTGATATGAACATATCTAGTGATCTAGCATTCTTACCAAAATAAGAAACACGGATAAACAGATGGAACAGTGGATAGAAACATGAAAGAATAGATAGATGGACAAATCATTAGATGGATAAAAGAATGAATTGATAAAAAACTGAAAACAAACATTTAGCAACAGCTAGATGGACAAATAGGCAAACAGTGATAGATAAATGGACGGATAGATATACGAATCTGTGGATGGACAGATAGGTGGACAAATGGTTCAATGGAAACAAATCACCAAAAAACGTCAAACATACCATAGCATGCATAATTTTCTGTACGATTAGATTGATGGATTGTCAAAGTATTGTCTGGATGGTAAATTTACCAGTATTAACATGCCATGTTGTCATTCTTGGAACAATTCTGGATGGATGGATGGATGGATGGATCAGGTAGATGGTTTAATGAATGGGTGGTCGGATTCAAGGATGGATGGATGGATGGATAATCAAACGAGGGGAAGGGTGAATTGATGTTTAGAAAAATTTATCACATGTTCAGATGGCTGATCCAGATGATGGATGGATGGATGGTCAGATGAATGGATCATGAATTCGTGGCTAATTAAATGGAGGGATGGATTTTTAAATGGATGTAAACAGCTTGATGGATGATTAGATGAATGCATTGATGGATGGATGGATGGATAGATGGATGATCAGATAGATGGATTGTTGATGGTCAGATGTGTGGATGGATAAGGGTCAATTGGATGGATAAATGATCAGATGAATTGAAGATGGAATGATTAGATGGTGGATGATCGGATGGATGGATGATCAGTGTGGATGGATTGGTGGTTGAATAGATGTGTATATAGATTGATGCAAGGATTATCAGATGAATGGATGGATGGATGATTAGATGGATGGATTAGTGGTTGGTTGGATGAATGGATGTTCAGTCTGTTGATGAAATTTTTGGATAGTTAGCCAGGACCAGGATATGAAAGCCCCTGAGTCAGCACTGCAAGAGCTCAGAATGTTCCCCCAGTACAGTAGGCGACAGTTTAGATCTATTTAACTGAACAGAAATAATAGCGAGCGTGGAGCTCTACAGCACCCTCAGCTTCGCTTTTGGCCTGACCACAAAACACCTAATTAAAATAACTTCCTTTATATATTATGTTATATTACCAGAAGAGGATCGGCGTACAGTAGTAGGTCTGTTGCCGACTTCCTGACATGAGCGATGTTCTGCAACGAGTCCAAAGTGCATAAAAAGACTCCCTCGTCCTTGCGGCAGTATATTATCAGTGTTTCCTGAGGGACTCCTTACAGTGTAACACAACCCACACCAGCAGAGGAAGAGCAGATGAAGGGAATAAATCTGTCTGTCCCTGGTCCTGGCACTGCTGGAGTCCGACGCCAGAGCTCCATCAAGAGAGCCGGGCTGAACTGGATCTGATTGGCTCGAGATGAAGTGAACCGGTTTAGCTGAAGGGCACGATCAGACGGTCCACAGCGAATGTTAGCGAACGTAGCACATCCATCACGCTTCTAAAACGAGACAGTGACTCTGTCCCAAGCCCTGGAGTGTCCCAGAAACCCTGTGAGCCATTTTAAGGGCTGTGTCCCAAATTTTAGGAGGTGTATCTCATCCATAACTCACATTAACCATTTCACAGTAATGTTAATAATTGTATTGAAACACTTTTTTAAAATAATGCATACGTAGCTGTATTGTGGTAATATTAGCAATTTTGTTGGCTCTGTCCCAAATCTGTCACTCTGTCACACAAACACACACACAGAGCAGTAACTGTGTCATGCAGCACGTTTGTGGCACTTTTTAGAAATTTACTTCCTTTTCAGATACAGGAAATGTCATTCAAGCTTAAACCCTCAGTTTATTTTTAAAGTAAGTTATGAGTGTTTGTGGGTGTGGCCTTGTGCTAGAGAAAAGGACAAGCAGTAACGCAAAAAATGCAAAATGGTTTATTCACTTTGTCATGTCTTTACAGTCATACAGAAAGTTACAAGAATGCAAATTCTACATTATTACCATGACAGTTTAACAAAACGATGGTTTTCTTTATTGTTTCGACTCGAGCTAAACGGAAAGCAAAGCTTACAGCGGCCGCTTTAGCATCGTGTCTCCAAAAAAAACAATAAATACAAACAAATAAATACAAATGAACTAAAATATTCTCATCTGGCGGCACGACAGGGCGTAGTGGTTAGCACCGTCGCCTCGCACCTCCAGAGTCCAGGTTCGATTCCCCTCCACAGTCCCTAGTTCTCATTTAAATTTTAGGCCACGCCCCTTCATTTTTTCACCTATTTATTTATTTTAAAGACAGTAGTGTGACAGCATCATCATGTTCAGCTCAAACCTTATGGCTTGTAGCTTTGCGCTTTCATTCATCTGAAGGTTCAACACTTCAGTGAAAAACTTTAGACTCCTGGCTCATGAGGAAGTGTGTGTACATTTTATTTTTATTTTATTGTACAGGGTCTTTTATTTATTTGTTGTTGTTTTTTTATTTAAGAACGATGCTAATTCTTTGACCCCTTTGAACAGGGTTTTTCAGTATTATAATAATAACTTTATAAAGTATACACATAAATACATACAGTATATACACACACCGCTGAAGTAGATAAGCGTCATCATCTGCATTAGATGAGATTTCTCTGCTCACACACACACACACACAGCGTTATCAACTATCTGTTAGCGAAGAATCTGCAACACAGGAAAACACCACACCATCATTATAAAAAGTTTGAACAATGACACAAGGCATCTCTGTAACCATGGAAACAGTAAATAATACAGTTAAAACGTAATATTGACACAGCACTATAATATATAGCTATAGCTAGACGTACTGTACCCAGATGTCGCTAGCAATGCATTATGGGATTGGTTGTGTTTGTGTGTGTGTAGTAGCAGTGAACATGGACTCACTGTGACTCTGTGGAGTCGTGTACCTCAGCACCTCCTCCGCGCTCTGGTTGAGACAGCCGCTTCTGAGATGTCCGTTAACCGCGCTCAGAAACCCGATGACGACCAGCAGCATCATGCACAACCCCGCCAAGCACACAGTCGCCACGGACTTCTGACACCCCACCGTGGGACATGTGACACGTCTCTGTCCACAGGGGCACGGGAGGAACCTCTGACCTGAAACACCCAACGTGAAGGCGCAGTTTAATCGTCTTTACTCGTATTCGTCTTTCTATTCTGTCTGTCAGTCCATTTATCAAATGTCTGCCTAATCACAGTTACCTTCAAAAGTGTTGGAACATTTGTGTGTGTGTGTGTGTGTGTGTGTGTGTGTGTGTGTGTTAATGCTAATCCTTTGAACTCTTGAGCAAGGTTTTTAAATATTCTAATAATAACTTAATGTATGCATATATAGATATTTTCATGCTAGTTTATTCTTTTTAACAACAAAGGATAAACCAGCATGAAGACCAGAGAGATGTGTCTGGGAGAAAAAAGACAAAAGTCTTCACATGACCAATGCAACAAACTGGAACGTCCTGAAAAAGACAGAAACCAGTGGTCTACCAACAAACAACCAGATTGGTCTGATGCTAAGAACAGATAAGGATGGAAAAAAAAAAACCCAAATACAAGTCAGTGACCTCAACAACAACCTCCACAGGATAGGGGTAAATGTTTCAAAATCCACTATTCGAAGAAGACTTGAAAAGCACAAATAAATATAGAGTAAGAATCAGAAGTTCAGACTGGAATTCACAGAAGTTCTAAATCTTCTGGTAGAAGGTTATCTGTTTTCTACTGAAGCTTTGTGAAGTAAAAAAGGGACCTGCTCATGATCCAAACCATTTACAGAGCTTGTGGGTGACTCATGTTGGAGGTAAACTCACGGCTGGGTCTTGTACGCCTGCTTTCTGGAATGTTCTCGTTAATCTTTATTGAAGATGGACCTCCTGATGGAGCGGCAGAATGAATTCAGAATTCTACCGAAACCTTCCGTTTGAAAATGTGCAGAGAAATGCGTCTTGTCTAAGTGGTAGGAACTTCACATCATGCAGCAAGACAACACAAGGAGGGGAAAAGTAGAGGGTTTTGATCCAGCTGAGGAGCATATTCCACTTCCTGAAGAGGAGATCTCAAGGAAGAAAGAAAAGGAAACAATAACTGGAAAAATAGCTAAGGAGAACATGGATACAGCACTTTGGTGGTCAGTGTGTCACTGGCTATTGCACTTATCGCGTCAATTTATTACTTTAAGGCGATCTGTTCCAATACTTTTGCTCAGGCTAGAACTTGAAGTTGAAACTGCTGCTGTAAAAACTCTGCTGGATGTAAACATGAGGAAACGTGAGCGGTAAATCTGATCCATCGTCTTATATCATAACCTCGAAACAAAACCAGCTGTTCAACCCAGACCGATTGCTGTTCCAATATTTACGAACACCATACACGTCTGTTAATCCCCTTTCTGTCTAACGCATTTTTTCCGTCCACCTGCACATACTGTACTTACCGCTGTGTGAACGTCTCTCGATTCTGCTCCGCTCCGACGGAAGGTAATTGACGTACATGGCTTCGTCCAGGTCATCACCATCACGCTGCTGCGGGTCTGCCAAGTAATTCTCATACACGATCATCTGCGTGAAGGGACACCGATGAGTCTGATGCCACGCGGTACATGTAGTGTGTGTAAACAGGAAGGGGTCCCTAAATTCAGATCACCTTCAACTTGTCCCTATTGCAGAATGTGCGACATACAGTACAGTGTTTCCTGAGCGTCCTATATCGGTGGCACACACACACACACAGAGACAGAGATCGAATCATCTGGTGTAACAGGTGGAGCGTGATCCATTTTCAGGTCTCGCTAGGTGGTTAGTGGTTGAGGGCGTCACCTACAGTAACCTTTATCCTAACCATGTACTATGTCGTACAAATGTGTGTGTGAGAAGGTCATGCATGGCTGGGATGATGAACACAACCATTTAACCAGGCAGGAAATTTTCTATCATTTCAACTCTGTCTCTCTCTCTTTCTGTCTGTCTCTCTTTCTGTCTGTCTCTCTGTCTCTCCGTGTAGGCGATGTTGTTGAGTAAGGATGGTCAGTACCTGCTGTGTGGTGGAGAACGCGGGGTTCTCACAGTGTGGCAGGTCCATGATCTCAAACAGCTCTTCACTTATCCAGGCTGCGATGCCGCCATTCGCTCCATGGCCATGACCACTGACCAAAGGTACACACACACACACACAATACCAATTAATACAGTTCACTATCAATCATGTCTCATCCCTCTCTTTCTCTGTGTGTGTGTGTAGATGTATCATTACCGGCATGGCGTCTGGCAGCATCGTTCTCTTCTACAACGACTTCAACAGGTGGCACCACGAGTACCGAACCCGCTACTGATCCCTCTCTCTGTTAGCACACACACACACACACACACACACACACTGTAACCATGAAGACGACGGCCTGGTCGAACCCTGAACACTGAATGTAATCAGAATAGCGTAGATATTTTTAATAAAAAAAAACAAAAGAGTGTTGCTAAGTTTTGTAGATCTTCTAGATTTTTTCTGATTAAATATTAAAAAAAAAAATCTATTTTTTCCTCTATTTTCATCTCGACGCTAATGTGAGCGCGTATACGTGTATGTATATATATATATATATATATATATATATATATAAAACTATAAATGCTAATTAGGTGCGTGCCGATACTTAACGTTGATATCGAGCATCAGTAATGAAGTTTATTCATCATATTGTTTTGTTATAATAAAGACGTCTCTGTCCCTGTACTGCCTTTCGAACGGGACACGTTTCTTTATCTCTCGCTCTACGCGGTAACAAATATCGCGACATATCATATCATATAATATATATATAAAACCCTGATTATCGGCACATCCCTAACGGAGTGACTTTATGTGTGTCCTTGAGGGTGAGTGGGATTAAATCTTTTTTTTTTTGTCTTTAATGCTGTGACTGTTAACTCTAATTCTGATTAAAGGGAGAATACTGTAAAGCTACGGAGCGAAACTCAAACTGAACACTGCAGAGTAAAAGCGTATTAGCTGCCTGAAATTCCTAGTGCACCGCCAAAATCGTAGGTTTCCGCTGTTTGATGATGTGGTTACTATTGATCTGTTTAAACTTGGGGCTGCACAATTTGATTGAAAAACTTTCCTCAATTTAATTGTTTAATTTAAACAGTTAAAAATACAATTTATCATTCAGTCATATTTACTGAAGCTAACAGCAAATAATGGCACAAGTCATATCATTGATGCTGTTTGCCAATATTTATCATATTTAAAAGTATTAATAAATAATATAAAAAATAATATATAAAAAAAGAAATTATTGACAAACTCTACGTAAATTCCCGTCTTTATTACCTGTAATAAATTGCAGTCTTTTGTAAATGGGTTCATTTAGAGATTTTTATTTGTAAAATTTTTATAATTAAATTGTGCAGCTCTAGGGGGCGGGGCCAAGTTTTGTTTTTTTTTTCCAGATGAATTTCAAAGGTTCAGTTTAATCAAGCAAATTTCAGCACACTGTAATCGTTAGCTCACGTTTAGTCTCCTTTCTGAGCTACGCGCGATAGCTAGCGCCGAAGCAATAACATACGTCAAGCACAGGGTGCACAAAGTAACGATGTCCTGCGATCAATTCGTGAACACTACATAAAGCCTACCTTAAGTCTTAGACTCCGCCCTATTGTTTGAGAAGCACCTCGTCATTAGCTACATCAACACGCGGAGTGACTGCGCAAGTTACGATTCGCAAGCATCCTGAGCTTTACACTCAACAGCGGAATTACAAATCATAAAATTACCTTCTTTTTTTTTTTTTGCGTCATGTACGATTGTTTCAGAGCTGCGCTGATGATCTTTAGTCTCCGTTTGTTTATTAAAGTCCTGTAATTAAAACGTTAGCAGAAACTTTGCAGTGGTGTTAAGCTTTAGTTCATGTGGAGGGGTTGCTGCAAGAGAATTGCAAAAAACTGTTATTATTATTATTATCGTTATTATTGTTATTATCCTCATCTTTGTATCTCTTTTTTTTCTTTCATATCTTTTCTGTCAATCTACCAGACCTGTCTTAGTGTGTCTTACTGTATTCACATATCTACCCAAACAGGAAGTGATGTCATAAGTGAAACCTTTCGAAGCTCAATTAGTTAAATACTTGCACTATGAAATAGAGCTGACATGATGCTAAAATGTGGTGAAAAAATTATGCCTGAAATGAAACACTGGAGCGCGGAGGCTGGGCACGTGCCGATATCACGATCATCACGCTTCACGATACTTTCACGCCATCTTTTTCTAATTCTATCCAAAGTAAGAGCTCTTTATGCTATTCCATGTGATCGGGACACAGCCGAACCTTGCTGCCTCGGCCCACGGCGAGTGCTGATCTGTCTATCGGCACGTGCCTGGTGGTGACGACAGCGACACCTGCTCGTCATTTCCTCATTGTTTGTTTTTTAGCTATGTTTCGTTTTCATGACAATCAGAGTGAACAGGTGTGTGACGAAATTGAAATAATAAAACGAGTTTTATAAGCGAATTCAAATCGAGTGCTTTTCTTTCCAAACACATGGTCTTGATCACTAAAACCTGTGCCTCCACTACGACACGCAACTTTTCCAAAACTCTAAAACAAAAACACTAGATAATAATAAATGATTAATTAATAAATAATAAGTGATGAATAAAGCCGTCTCGTACACACACGTGTGCCCTCTGACCTCCAGCTGCAGTGTGATAGAGCCGTGGTGCTTCCTCACGCGTCTCACCGAGGGCGGATTCAAACCAGCAACCTGTGAGTTCAGCGGAAGTCTTTTACCACAAAGCCACCAAGTCTCACCCTTACTAAAGATCAAGTGTAGCAATAAACACTTTTATAACTCTCGTAATACTACACACGCCTTCTGTTATTATTTGTGGTGTTACCTGTTTATTCATTCTTTTTGGGAAGAAACATCATGACAGCATCACGTGTTTAGCATCAAGGGAACAATTCTTAGCCATTATCACATTTCTTCAGCTTACAGACCAGAGTTTATACTCCATACAACACCAACACAATCATCCCTCATGATATTAGATGAAAACCGATCACAGCCATTATTTAATTTGGTTTAGCGTGTGAACAACAAATGACACAAACTCGGCAGGATTCAGATCATTTGGACCAGCTGTTAGAACTAAACATCTAAACCCCCCGGCAAAAATCTCTTTATATAGTAACAACTTACACAGGAATGGAAAATTCCATGGTGAAAAATCCACTTAATATAAAACTAATAAAGACCAGGATGCTTATGATTATTGTTGAAAAAAAGCCATAAGAAGTTTTGAAGGTTTGCAGTTTGCCACAAGCCATGTGGAGCTAAAAACGGGACCTCTTCTGGTGTTTTTTTATCCAGCAATGGCTTTCCTATCGCCACTCTTCTGATTTGTGAACTAATAGTTGTCCAGTGAACAGATTCTTCCACCTGCGCTGTGGATCTCTGAGGCACATCCAGACTTCCCATGGGCCTCTAGGCTGCTTCTCTGATTAATGCTCTCCTTGCGCGGCCTGTCGGTTCAGGTGGACGTCCATGTTTTGGTAGGTTTGCAGTTGTGCCGTACTCTTTCCATTTTTGTATGATGGAGTGAACAGAGCTCCGTGAGATGTTCCAAGCTTGGGATATATATATAAAACCTAACCCTGCTTTAAACTTTTTCATAACTTTATCCCTGACCTGTCTGGTGCGTTCCTTGTGTTTCATGATGCTGTTTCTTCACTAATGTTCCCTAACAAACCACTTAAGGCTTCACCGAACAGCTGTATTTATACTGAGATTAAATTACACACAGTTCGAATCTATTTACCGGTGAGGTGACTTCTGGACGGCACATTTCAGGTTTTTTTTTGTAAAAAATCATTTTCCATTCAACTGCACAATGATGTGCCACTTTGTGTTGGTCTGTCACATAAAATCCCAATAATATACATTTACTTTATTTGTGGCTTAACGTGAAAAAAGTGGAAAAGTTTAAGGGGTGTGAAAACTTTTGCAAGGCGCTGTATGTAATGAGTCTCCAGTGTTAGGTCTGTAACTGAAAAGGTATCAGTTACATGGAAATTAAATTCTGTAGTTCAATAACGGTGTAAGAGGAATAAAACACTCCAGGCCGTGGTGTTAAAGGAAAAGGATCAAAGGAAAGGAAAAGAATCAGCTTATAATTATAATTATATCAGCTAATAGTCTGACAGCTAATCTGATGTAAATTAAAATTAGTGTAATGCAAATAGATGTTTTGTATATTTTCAGTAATTAATAAATCAATTAGCAGCTCGAGGGCGTGTCTCAGGCGGCGTTAAACACGGCGGTAAGAGCGGTAACGATTTTATTATTAAACGGACACAAAAATCTTACATATTATCAAATTTATTCATTTATGATCTACAACACTAACATTCCTCCACCAGGGTAGTGCGGTGCGGTCTGTTCCAGCTTTGTTACGGCTTTGGTTGCTAAGCAACGTAACAGAATATATGATGTCATGCTATGAACAGATCAAATTCTAAAGATCTTAAACACTTTGGTGTATAGAACCGAAATAATCCATTAAAGGTGCAATAAGGCGACTTGTTATCTTTAAATGCTATAAGATATGTGTAGCATAATAATAATAATAATAATAATAATAATAATAATAAACAGATTATGCTGTATCTTTATCAAAATTAGCTGAAAAAACCTGACACACGCAGATCCTTGTAATCGATCCCTCGAACACTCGAGGTAGGATTATCTAACAAAAGATGATATTCTTTTTCAAATTTGATTTGGAATTAAATAAAAAAGAGGGCTCTTCTAAAAACAACTAACTTAGCAAATGTATGCGTCTCGTACTGACACGGATATACAAGTACTTTCCCCAAATGCACGTGTGTGAATTTATTAAAGAAAACTATCAATTTTACTATCAATCAAAATAATCTATTTTTCAAGAAGTCAAAACAGAGAGTGGTTGTTCCTCTGTAGTCCACAAGATGACGCTGTTACATCACAACACTGTACAGAAATCCACAGCGCTTAATAAACATCTTATCTGAACGTCTCTCCTAAAAGTATTAAAGCACTTTAACATTTTATTCAACTTTATACATAACGACTGTTTATACGTTATATATAAATGAGTTTATTATGTAGGTGTTAAACCTGATGTAGTCCTCAGGACAGTATTTTAATCATATTCTTAACTGCTGCAGTGACGTACAGCTGATGTAATTACTGTCTGCAGCCACACGAGGGCAGCAGCGCCATTTTGATTCTTGTTACTTTCTACAGTATCTCCATCCATCTTGAAACCTCTGTATTCCAATATATTTTGGAATTAGTAAAATCTGCATGTCTTTGGGATGTGGGAGGAAACCGGAGTACCTGGAGGAAACCCACCAAGCACATGCAAACTCCATGCACACAGACCCCGAGGTGGGAATCGAACCCAGGACCTGTAGGTGCGAGGCAACAGTGCTAACAACTACGCCACCAAATACACTATATACTGTACGTAGGTCAAATGTTGTTTGTGTGTGTGTGTGTGTGTGTTGCTCCAAAAGAGAATACTCCATACAAGGAAGGAACATTTTTATTTAAAGATCAGTAAGATAATGTGCTTATCAGTGTACAAGCACCGTCCTCTACAATACACACCAACATATAGTTACCATCATCATAACCATCGGATCATCATTACCACCTGAATAACCATCATCATCATCATCATCATCATTATTAGACATGTGCCGTTAATTTGAAACTGAATAATATCTCGATAATCGAACAATATTATCATGTTGTCCAGAATTTCTATAACCCAGGAAGCAGCGCTATTTTTTCCGTTGATTTATTTTTTATTTTTATCACTCAGAAGGCAGCGTGTTGTTCGAAATTAACAAATTTAGCAGCTGTACTTAGGTCATTTGATTAAAAGTCAATTGCGGATTATAGAAATAATAGGCGTCATTCGTAACTAGCAAGCTAATGTCATGCACCTACTGTAGCTAGCTTTATTAGCTCGCTCATCACTGTAAGAGACAGTAATTAGTTAACTAGCTAACCAGCAGGTTATATTAGCCAAGAACTATTTAATTATAGTTAGTGAAGTAGATACCTGAGCCAGGTCATTCATCAGTACGGAAGCTTATCCTGTTTAGCCATGGTAGCAGCTAAGCTGAAACGTCAAGGAAGGATTGTGAATTTCCAAAGCTCACAATAGACGAAAGGACTTTTATATAACTTTATAAACCAAAATGATGATGATGTTGTTTTTTTGTTATTATTGTTATTTTGGGGAGCTTAGCTGCAGAATCGACTGAGAGCACTTTTCTGACTGAGAGCTAGCTGTTTAGCTATAATTTCAGTACGCTAAGAATGACATCATGTTAGTGTTGTAAGTTAATCAATTTAATGTTATACCTTTCAATGGTGATTTTCTTCAATGTTTATTAACAGTTTAATTTGTTCAGAGAAATTAAAGGCAACTTTCGAGAATCAAGATGCAGCGTACCTACAGTATGCTTCCAGGGTCCTGTGTTCCCTACGTTTATTATTTACATTTTTTTATTAAGATACATTAAGCTTCTTTTTCGGTTAAAAACACGATTTTTTACGATAAAATATCTTCGAAATATTATCCTGTTTATTTTATTGGAACAAAACATCTGGAACATAAACGTGGTTTTGAAAGTCTCTAGAAAGAATTTTGTCCCAAAAAAAAAAAGAGCTAGGGAATTTTTTTTTCAGGTTTCCATTATGTGTTTTATAGACCAGGGGAACATAGGGAGGGCCCTTGGTAACATATAAACCCTTGGAACACCTTGAGGAACTTAGGACCCTGGGGTAACATGGGATGCAAGGAACACAAGACCCTGGATATGGTGAACGTAGGGCCCTGGAAGCAAAGGGACCTCAGTAAAATGGGACACTGGGAACTCATCACCCTAGAACTGGGAAATTTAGTACCCTGGGACCATCCATGGGTAACGTATGACACTAGATCTTTGGGATTTAGGACCCTGAGCATATAGGGCCCTTGATACCATGGGACACATGGAACTTAGGAACTTAGGACCCTGGAAGCATAGGGTCTTCAGTAAAATAGGACCCTGGGAACTCATGACCATGTGACCACAGGACTTCAAGTCTGCGGAACATACAGATGACCCCAATCAGGCTGGTACTAATTAGATCAATTTGTGTTAAAGTTATTCTGACCTTCCGCACTTCTGAGTGATTAAAATATAAAAGTTATTTATATAAAACCAAATTCCAAATACCTTGAGAAAATACTCGGTTATTTATTGTCTGAATTTAACTGTAAACATTAAAAAATATTCCAATGTTACTAAGTAACACTCACTCGGTTCTTACCGAGAACATAAAATCTATGGAGTCGATTATCGTTATTCAGGAAAACCTTGACGTCGGCACATGTCTAATCCTGGCGCAAAGTCTACGATACCAGTTTAGCAGCAACGTGTTAACAGGAGGGAGGGAGTGGGCGGGGTTAAAGTATCGTTTAGATAGAAAAAAAAATACTCACAGCTTTTTACGTTCTAGTTAAATCGAGTTTTTTTTAAAAAGGAGAAACATCTTAAGAGGTGGGTAGAGCGCCTCCTAGTGGAGCTAGCGTTACTCTGTCACTACGTATTGCGTGTTTTAGGTCGAATACACGAGAAGGGGGGGGAGTATGGGGGGGGGGGGGCTACGCGGTTTCTCGCTAATAAGATAATAAGTCCATCTCTGACACCGTACAAAGTTTAAGGACAAAAATATACACTTCACATTTTGAAGGTTTGAAACACCACTAAAGGTTTTATATAAACATGACTTGTTTTTTTTTCTACGTTACAGCACGCTAATATGTGTGTGTGTGTGTGTGTGTGTGTAAGCTACTGTTAACAGGACAAATATAAATTAATATAGGTTTATATTGGCTGTAACTCTGTGGATAAAACCAGGGAAGAACTCTGGAGTGGTTCAGACAATAAATACACAGGGTTTACACAGTGTGTGTGTGTGTGTGTGTGAGAGAGAGATAATGTTTCTGACTGACAGGCATGTGTAGCACAACAGAATTAGCCAGCTAATCGCGAATGCTAAAAGCATACATCAGTTTTCGCTATCTTGCCAGAGAAGCTAGTCGGAATTATATTTATACGCTAGGTAATTAGCCTGCTAGCTACTTAACATCAGATAGCTACAACGATTAGCTGGCTAACATTAGCTCTGTGCTGTGTCTATACGGAACACGCTAAATAGTTTTGCTAGTTTCCTATTGTGTAACTAAAGCAGTCTTTTTTTTTTATGCTAAGTGCAAATTGAAACTTTTTAGCTCCGCCTTTGTCGGTGCAGGGACGCCTGTCAGGTGTGTGTGTGTGTGTGTGTGTGTGTGTGTGTTATGGCAGTACTATTTCTCCTCATGTTGAAAAAGTGAGTTAGTCCAAAAAACCCGTACGGAGAAGCAGACTGCTCGCCGCTCGTCACTGAGGTGTTGTTGAGTAAAATTTTAAAATAATAATTAAAAAAGAAATAAAAAGGTAAAAATAAAAATAAAATCACAGTTCTTTCAGGACTGCAAATGAAAAACAAACAAAATAATCTAAAATCTATACTTTTTTTGTCCTCGATAATAAAAAATAGGTTTTTCTTTTGTTGTTCTGTATCATACAATAATCCATCTTCTCTTCTGAGCGAAGCGGTCACCAGTCCGAAACGGAAAATACGTGAACATTTATATAAAAACATGGAGAAACTGATGAGAGGGAGGAGGAGGAGGAGGAGGAGGAGGAGAACAGGAAGTGTGTGTGGTGGGGGAAGGGGCAGGGTCTCTCTCTCTCTCTCTCTCTCTCTCTCACGCTGGTTTAGGATGGACACTTCGTACAGCCACACTTGACCACTTTCTCCACCTCCTGGATGAACGAGGAGCCGTCCGTGCACTGGAACGTGTACTTCCTGGATTTGGTGCGGAGGGCGGAGCAACACGAGTCCCCGCCCCCGCAGCTTCCCGCGCATTCTAAGCGTGAGATTTTCTCCGTGGTCTGACACGCAGCGTAGCCCTGCTGCCTCTGATAGTAACCTCGGACCCTGTGACCCCTACACTCCATCTCTGTGGGTCCAGAGCGAGAGAGAGAGAGAGAGAGAGAGAGAGAGAGAGAGAGAGCGTTACCAGTCTGTTCACTCACGAGCAGGAGATTGCAGTTTTTTTTAGCAAATTTTATATCAAATTAAAGAGGAATAAAAGCAGGGAAAGAAAAACGACAAGGTGAGTTAGTCTGCTGGAACAGGAGCTGTTTTACACTGGACGTGTGCTGATTCGGTCCTGAAATGCTGCTTTAAAATAATATAAATTTACTCAATACTGAATATTATAAGTACAACAGTTAGTTCTGATCGAGCGATCTGATTGGACGAGAGTCATTCCATGAGAACTGGGACGTTTAACTATATGTACCAAACTGTGGGTCTCCCTAACCCCTGATCAAGGGCACTACTTGGTGTGTGGAACAAGTTACTGTACACCCTACACAGCCTCCTAGATTTCCATTTAACGTTATATGGGATTTAACTGTGGCTAAGAATTTAAAACTACTTTCACCCTGTTAATTAAATGTCAGTCGCCAGCTCTGAAAGTCGCGGTTAGTTAGGCTAGTTATTTCCACCAGTCGCAGAAGGATATGTGTTGGTGGAGTGAAATAACTGCTTAAATAAACAAAGAAATCATAATCGGTTTATAATAACTGGTGTTTGTGGAAATAAAAGCAATATCACACTCGAGGCCGTGCTGTTGTACTCAATATCAGCACGGCTGTGATAAACTCTTTACCGTTTAATAACGTCACTTTGCTCTGTATAACACATACACACATAATCACGTGTCCAGTGTACACCAAGCTCAAGTAAAAAAAAAATGACAATGCACACACACACACACACACACACCGCTCACCTCAGTGCGGTCCGCAGCGCTGTCAGTGGCGGCTTTAAACCAGGTTAAAAAGAATGAAAGCGTCATTATTAAAAGCCCAGATTAGTAATAAGCAGGCATGTGCCGATATTAAAGCTAGATAGACGCAGATTGAAGGAAAGGAATTAATAAAGTCCTGGACATCATAAAAAAGTATGAGATTAAAAAAAATAAATAAATAAAAAACACTTTTTTAGAGATGACGTCATGATTTGATTTTATTAATTTAAATTTTTGGATTTTTTCCCGATTTTCTCCCTAATTTATTCGCGTCCAATTCCTCCCTGTCACTAGGGGGCTCCCACATTAAGGCTACTACTACCACTCAGTCAGAAGAGCCGAAGACTATCACATGTTTCCTATAAACCACGTGACGTCAGCCGACCGCATCTTTTCGAACTGCTTAGGGGCGGCATAACGCACTCGGAGGACAGCGCTAGCCACTAGCCTTCCGCGTGCCTGAGCTCAAAGACGCCCCTGATTGGCTGTAGAGCCGTATATTATTGTGAGAGCACTAAGTACCTCTCATCCCTCCCCTCTGAGAGAGCTCGGCCAATCAGCTCTCTCTAGACCTCCGGCTGCGGGAGGTTACAGCATCACCTGGGAATCGAACCCGCGATCTCCGGATGATAGAGCGAGTGCTTTACCACTGCGCCAGAAATAAACTAAACAAAACCATGCGCATGATACAGTTAGTATCATATAAATATCACAATATATTGTTTGATTCAATATCGGAATATCGGCACACACCTAATAATAATAATAATAACAATAATCCTAAAGCGGTGCAGGGTTAGAGCTTTCATAGCAGCAACACACAATATATAACACACATTAAACTGACACACACACACACACACACACTGAAAGAGTAGTGTGTGTTTATTCGCGTGTACCTTTGTCACAGAGCGGCCCCGTGTATCCAGCGTTACACTCGCAGTACGCCGCGCCGAGGCCGGAGACGCGGCAGTGTCCGTGCTTACACTCGCACACACTTGCGCTGCGCTCGTCACACAGCACTCCGGCGAAGCCCGGTGCGCACACACACCTGTACGAGTACGAGTTAATGGGGACACAAGTGCCACGCACGCACCTGAGAGACAAAGAAACAGAGAGAGACAGGTGTAAGGTGAGGCGACAGAAAGGTTTTGGAAAGCTGTGCTTTTTAGAAGCTGAAGAGCGCACTTGTTGCCGAGGCAGGGGTCGTTGAGCGGCTGGTCACACAGCGGTCCGCTCCAACCCGGTTCGCACTCGCAGCTGAACGACGAGTGCGTGTCCGAGTACGAGTCACGCGCATCGCGGGAGTTGACGTGGCACTGTCCGTGAACGCAGGCGCTCGGCTGGCAGGAGCGGCACCCGGGGATGACGCCCTCCCGCTGGAAACGCACCATGTCCTGCAGCTGCTCGTCCACGTAGACGTGACGGACGCAGCCGTGGAAACTGGAGACGTTACTGAACGGAGAGACGGACGAGTGCGCAGGGACGCCTTAAAGAGGGAGAGATAATGTAAGAGGAATGTTTGAATGGATGTGTGTGTGAGAGAGTGTGTGTGTGTGTGAGAGAGTGTGTGTCCTTTTACACACCTCCCAGGTAGAGCAGTGACGCTCCTGTGCTTGTCCTCCGTGCGATAGGGATGGATTTAGGTTTTCCTCCGTCAATAGACAGAGAGACGGACGTGTCTGTAAATATGAGCTGCAGCACGTGGAATCCTCCGTCACTCACCGTCTCCACACTATAAACACACACACACACACACACACACACACACAATAACTGTCTCACATACTGTATATACAGACACTTAGAATACATACTTATAGAAAGTTGTTTTTATTCCTGATGATTTGTTTTCCGTGTGTGTGTGTGTGTGTGTGTGTGTGTGTGTGTGTACCTGTAGATGGTTCCTGTGTCGTAGCTGACTCTCACTCTGCCTCTGTACAGCTCGACAACCATTTGTTCACTGGAGGCTTTATAAAGTAACACTCCAGTGTCCTCGTCTGTCGCGATCTACACACACACACACACACACACACACACAAAACACCATTGAACCACCAAATACTGATTGGATGATTGCTTATACAGTATATATATACATGTGTGTGTGTGTGTACCTGGAGTGTGATGTTAGTGCACTGTGTGTCAGTAGGAATCTGGACGAAGGCGCCTCTGTTGACGAAGTTCACACTGACGAGACGCTCACATCGTGTCCCCTCGTAACCATGGAGACACACACACACTGGTTCTGCTCCCTTCACCACACACTCCGCCCCGTTCTCACACTCGTGATCGTCACACGGACTCGTCCGCGGAAGCACCATGGGGGGAGAGAACTCGCAGAACAACCCGCTATGTGCAAACACACACACACACACACACACACACACACACACTATTGTAAGTAACAATACTTTATATGTATAGAGCATCTAACTGATAACCAGGTGTGTGTGTGTGTGTGTGTGTGTGTTTACCTGTAGCCCTCAGGACACACACACGTGTAGCCGTTGACAGCGTCGAAACACTGCGCTCCGTTTTTGCACTTGTTATCTGCGCAGTCGTCGACGTCCAGCTCACACTGCTCTCCCGACCAACCCGGAGTACACTCGCACCTGTCAGCCAATCAGAGCAAGCCGTCAGAGAAAGGAGTCCATGCTCAACGCCAGTGGGCGTGTCTTATTCATGTGGGCGTGTCCTGACTGATGGAGAGCACTATAACTATATACCACCTATATACGCTATACCCACAGAAACACTCCTTAATTAAAAATGACAATTTGATTGGACACACCAATTTTTTAATTAATTAATTAATTTTTCCCCCCCCGATTTTCTTCCTAATTTAGTCGTGGCCAATTACTCCCCGTCACTAGGGGGCTCCACATTAAGGCTACTACTACCACTCAGCCGGGAGGGCGAACACTATCACGTGTTTCCTCCGAAACGCGTGACGTCAGCCGACCGCTGCTTTTCGAACTGCTCGCTCTCGCACCATTAGGGGCGGAGTAACACACTCGGAGGACAGCGCTAGCCGCTCCTTCCGCGTGCGCGAGCTCAGAGACGCCCCTGATTGGCTGTAGAGCCGTGATTAATGTGGGAACACGAAGTACGTCTCATCCCTCCCCCCTGAGAGAGCTCGGCCAATCAGCTCTCTCTTTAGACCTCCGGCTGTGAGAGGAAAACAGCATCACCCGGGAATCGAACCAGCGATCTCGATGATAGGGCGAGCACTTTACCACTGCTACTCTTTTTGGACACACCCATTTCATTGGATACACGCAGTTAACTGGACACACCCACTCTGTTGGGTATGCTCATTTAATTGCACACACCCCTTAATTAAAAATGCAGCCTTAATTGGACACACCCACTTGATTGGACAGACCCATTTGATTGGACACACCCATTTGATTGGACACACCCACTTGATTGGACACACCCACTTGACTGGACACGCCCTCTTGCAACGGGCAATTAATGTGACATGGCCCTGTACAGTGTGATGTATTTTTGTAGCTGTTAGAAATACTGTGTGTGTGTGTGTGTGTGTGTGTGTGTGTGAGTGTGTGTTAAACCCACTTGAAACCATGAGCAGTCAGGACACATTTGGAGTCATGCTGGCACTTATTCAGCTCCGGAGAACACAAATCAAGCTTATCTTCGCACAGCTCCCCTACACACACACACACACACACACACACACACACACACACACACACAGTACACAATGTATTAATTTCAGTCTCTGTTCAGTCTCATTATAATGTTTTGATAAAGTGTGTGTGTGTGTGTGTGTGTGTGTGTGTGTGTGTGTGTGCGTCATTTATTAATGATGAGTAAGCAGAACGAATAATGAGATGCTAAAGAATGAAAGACAGAAAGGATGCAGAGACGAGTAAAGCGACTGACCTTTCTCCACTTCATTGTTATTAGCAGCTAGCAAAGAGAGAAACCGAGACGATGAGAGGCATTGATGGAGAAACACACACACACACACACACACACACACACAAAGAGAAAAGAGTGTTGGACAATAGAGCAAAAGCAGAGCGTTAATGAGTTAGTATAGAGAGACACACGAGTAGAAAACAAAAAAAAACAGTCAACACAACGCGCGTGACTAGTTTGACTGCAAAACGAGATAAAATCCATTTTCAGACTCTCATCCTAGCAAACGATTTTCTCCAGGTACTCAAAGTTGTCTATAATCATTTTTTATATCATAAACTGCTATATATTTTTCCGTTTAGAAGCTTTGAACTTTAACTAGCACAAGAGACGTAAGTTGTGTGTGTGAAGTTGTGGTGTTCTGCTGTTTCACGTCTGAAACCCGAGGTGGGATTAAAACCGCGGTGCTAACCGCTACACCATCTACATGTTGTTTATACTAAATTACAATTACAGACAGATTTATCCACCTTTACAAAACATCAGATTTATACATTTAATACGTTTAATAGTGGATTTAAAGTGTTTTGCAAAAATCATATAAAATTCACACAGATGTAACCAAGATATTTTGTAACTTGATGCTAATTCGCATTCGTAACGCCTACAAAACGGCAAAACTCACACAGGTAAGTGAAACTCCTTTTTTTATGTTTTGTCTTGTGAAATTCACTTCTGTTTCAAACGCACACTCTGTAGTTTCAAAGGCCAATGAGATACTGCCCCCTAATGTCCCTTTGTGGAAGTGCAATTTTCTACTCGAATCGAAGCGCGGAGAGAAAACGAGCCTGGGAGACGGGACATGTAATTTGATCGCCATGTCCGAGCACATTTATGGACACCAGCGAAAGAAGATAATTAAAGAAGGGGAAGTATTTTGTCACTGTGTGTGTGTGTGTGTGTGTGTGTGTGTGTGTGTTACCTGTGTAATCAGATGAGCAAAGACAGGTGTAGGTGTTAATCCCGTCCACACACGTGGAGTTGTTTTCACAGTCATTGTCCTCGCAGTCATCGATGTTAATCTCACATTTGTCTCCCTCAAAGCCCTCAGGACACACACACCTGAGTGCACACACACACACACACACACAAGATTTGATCATGATAATGTTCCCCAGCATCCAATATAAAAGGTGCACATACTGAGACCAGTGTGTGTGTGTGTGTGTGTGTGTGTGTGTGTGTGTGTGTGCCTCTTTAATGTGAATTTGGTTGCCCCGATTCGTGAACACGTACGCACACGCACACACACACACACACCAGAGGTAAGAATTCGAAAGACACCACTGAGAATCCTAATTGGTTCATTAAAAGAGTGTGTGTGTGTGTGTGTGTGTGTGTGAGCCATAATTGGCTAATTAAGTGTCTTATATGAGTCTAAATGAGTTAATTAGGTGTGTGTGTGTGTGAGAGAGTATAATCTGGTTAATTAGGTGTGTGTGAGTGTGTAAGTAATTAATAGAACTCAAGGAAAATCAGATCATCTCTCTCCATCAAGTAGAACAATTATTGCAGGTCTCTCGCTCACACACACACACACACACACACACACACACACATATCCACACACACCCTAATGATGAAAGTGTGTGTGTGTGTGTTACCAGTGTGTATTCTCGGCTCCGTCTTTTAGGTTGCACGTTCCACCATTCTGACACGGGTTACTGATGCAGGCGTGGATGGGCGTCTCACAATCCTGACCCTACACACACACACACACACACACATTGGCTCATATTTTCACCTCTGATATTAATTAATGTTTTGCAGGTACTACTGTATATATATGTATGTGTGTGTGTATGTGTGTGTGTGTGTGTGTGTGTGTGTGTACCTTATATCCATATGGACAGGTGCATCTGTAGAAGTCAATAGCATGGTTGGTGCAGGTGCCATTATTTTTGCACGGGTTAGACAGACATGGATTGCACTTTGCCTGGATGGTGATGTCCACCGGACCTGTGTGTGTGTGTGTGTGTGTGTGTGTGTGAGAGAGAGAGAGAGTTACATACACTACTACACTCAAGGTCACACACACACACACACGAAATATTGATATAAACTATATATACACACTCACACACACGTACAAATACAGAATATAAGGGTTAGGCAACACCTGGAACATCACAAAGCAAGGTCAGAGGTCACGTCAGGTAAGTGAGGGCGGGGCATGTAACGTGAGCGAGGGGTGAAGGGCTCTGATTGGCTGCCTTACCTGGCACAAGAAGACCACATGACCCCGGGGCCGCTACAAACGCACCAATCAGGGAGTGTTATCCCAATATATATATAAACACATGATAAACTGAGTGTGTGAGGGGTTAGACTGTGTGTGTGTGAGGGTGTGTGTGTGTGAGAGTGTTACCTGTACAGGTGAACAGTTTGGACGGTGTGGTGAGCAGCAGTTTGTCCATCATGTCTTTAGGTCCCGCACAGCGAGCGATGCCCGGCTCCTTATATCCGCTCTTCACCCAGTCAGAGAGCCACTGCATGTTACAGTCACAGTGGAGAGGGTTCGCCCCGAGAGCACTGACACACACACACACACACACACACACACACACACACAGCACGAGCGTAAGTCCTAAAATTGTTTGCTGAATATACCTTAGGCTCTTTTCAATAAAAACCCTGTGTGTGTGTGTGTGTGTGTGTGTGTGTGTGTGTGTGTAATCACTCACAGATGAGAAAGAGAGGAGAGATCTTTAAACGCCCCTTCAGGAATTACAGCAATGTCGTTACCATGTAAAGACCTGCAAAGAGAAGCAAGAGTGAGACTGTGAGACGCTGACACGGATTGTGCACAATTATATTTTACACAATAACTAACACACACACACACACACACACACACAAAGAACTTACAGTAATCGCAACGATCGGAGGCCCTCGAAGGCTTTAGCTGGAATACACCTCAGTCTGTTGTAGCTTAAAATTCTGCACAGAGATAAAAGGAGTTTAGCACGCACACACACACACACACACACACACACACACACACACTTAAAAACATAATCAATACCATATTTTAGGAAATTCACAAACACACAAAATTATTTGACAATTCTTTTATTGTTCTGTTTTACCTAGTAAAGTCAGTGCTAGTTAATCCCTTAGTAAAGTTAGTTAATTCCTACAGTAAAGTAAGTGCTAGTTAATCTCTTAGTAAAGTTAGTTAATTCCTACAGTAAAGTAAGTGCTAGTTAATCTCTTAGTAAAGTTAGTTAATTCCTACAGTAAAGTAAGTGCTAGTTAATCCCTTAGTAAAGTTAGTTAATTCCTACAGTAAAGTAAGTGCTAATTAATCACTTAGTAAAGTAAGCGCTAGTTAATCCACTAGTAAAGTTAGTTAATTCCTACAGTAAAGTAAGTGCTAGTTAATCCCCTAGTAAAGTAATAGCTAGTTAATCCCTTAGAAAGTTAAGTGCTAGTAAATCCCTTAGTAAAGTAAGTGTTAGTTAATTCCTATAGTAAAGTAGGTGCTGGTTAATTCCGTAGTAAAGAAAGTGCTAGTTAATCCCTAAGTAAAGTAAGTGCTAGTTAATTCCTAAGTAAAATAAGTGCTACTTAATCCCCTAGTAAAGTAAGTGCTAGTTAATCCCCTAGTAAAGTAAGTGCTAGTTAATCCATTGGTAATGCTAGTGCTAGTTAAACCATTGGTAAATAAAGTTCTAGTTAATCATTTTAGTAAAGTAAGTGCTAATTAATCCCTTGGTAAAGTAAGTGCTAGTTAATCATTAAGTAAAGTAAGTGCTAGTTAATCATTTAGTAAAGTAAGTGCTAGTTAATCCCTCCGTAACCTCAGTGCTAGTTAATCCTTTAGTAAATTAGATGCTAGTTAATCACTTGATAAAGTAAGTGCTAGTTAATCCATTAATAAACTTAGTGCTAGTTAATCCCTCAGTAAACTCAGTGCTAGTTCATCCGTTAGTAAATTAAATGCTAGTCTATTCTTTAGTAAAGTAAATGCTAGTTAATATCTGAGTAAATGTGGTCCTAGGTAATTTTTTAGTAAATAGTAACTAGTGCTAGTTAATCCTTTAGTAAATTAGATGCTAGTTAATCACTTGGTAAAGTAAGTGCTACAGTAGTTAATCATTTAGTAAAGTAAGTGCTAGTTAATCTCTCATTAAACTCAGCGCTAGTTGATCCCCTGGTTAAGTAACTGCTAGTTAACCCCCTAGTAACTTTAGTGCTAGCTAATCCCTTAGTAAAGTTAGTGCTACTAATGATTAACATTTAGACAGAAACACACACGTTTATACACAGGTATAATCATCATCATCATCATCATCATCATCATCATCACACTCACAGTGTAAGCAGCTCAGACATGTTACTGTAGCTGTTGTTGGACAACGTGCTGATCTGGTTATTGCTTAAATCACTGCAAGAAAGCACACACACACACACACACATACACACACACACACACACACACACACACACACACACACACACACACAAAGCTGTCAGCTGTTGGTAAAACCATGTCAAAAAGTAACTCATCCCATCAAGGCCTTGTCCTACATTAAACATACAGCGAGAGCATTCCTGCCGAATAGTGAGTTATTATGGGTTCAGTCTCATTATGAAGTGATGAGTTTAAAAAGCAGTAAAACAACAGAACAGTGAGTTTAAACAGCAGAATTTATTGGGTGAATGACTATAAAACTTTATTTTACGGATGTTTTAACTTACTGATACGATATTAACTATACTGATCACGATACCCCGGCGATTTTTATAAAGGTCCCGATTCAACATTCATTAGTTTTCAGAATTTATTAAATAATTTGCTGCTACCACACTGTATGAATAGTTCAGAGTGCGCCACCTGCTGGATCATAGAGGAACAGCAACATTTCACCACCTCTAATCCAATCATGCATTTTTTTTTATGTATTATTATTATTTTTTTTAAATCAATGTTGAAGTTGGGAATCGATTTTCCCTATCTTTAATATTTATACCCTTAAACATCACACAGTTAAAAACTAATTAGTTACATTTACTACCAAGCTAAATTACGATGTTTAAGTTTGCTGAATAAGCATGACTCATTCCAGTTTGGTTTAAAACTAAATCTTAACACACACACACACACACACACAATCAAAAGTTACACCAAGAAACAAATAAAGCAGCACTCATTATGGAGGCCGAAGACAGTGTTGTTGAACGTCATGTTAACATAAGAGGATTATGATTGGTTAAGTACAGGAGGAAGGAGGTGGGTTCTGATTGGCCGGTTCTTCAGGAGGCGGGACTTACATGAGTGTGAGGTGTTTGTAGTTGGAGAGCTCCAGAGGAACCTGCGTGAATTGGTTTCCATCCAGATAACTTTCAGAAAACACCACACACACACACACAGGAAACAGAACATTACAAACACTGCAGGTTAGAGATAGTTTCATTAAAATGGACATTGTTCAAAAGATTTCACAGGTTTTTGTTTATTGTGTAGTATTATATTGTTTAGTGTACAGGATGTTCAGTCTCTTTAGGTGTGTGTTATTTCCTTCTTTAGTGTGTATAGGATGTGTGTGTGTTCCTATTATTTTGTTTAGTGCATTTGGGATGTGTAGTGTGTGTGTGTGTGTGTCTTTTTTGTTTTTTAGTGTGTACAGGATGTTTATTGTGTGTAGCTGTGTGTTATTTTGTTCTTTAGTGTATACAGGATGTGTGTGTGTATGCATGTGTGTACTGTGTGCATATTGTTTAGTGTGTGTAAGTGTGGGTGTTATTATGTTGTTTAGTGTATGTGTCTTGTTTAGGGCATATGATATGTTTAGTGTGTGTGTGTGTGTGTGTTTTATCTGTTTGTTTTTTTTGTGTATATATGATGTTTGGTGTGTGTGTGTTAACTTGTTTAGTGTATATAGAATATTTAGTGTGTGTGTGTGTGTGCATGTACAGTATGTGTGTATTGTCTTGTTTAGTGCATATAGGATGTTTGGTCTGTGTGTGTGTGTGTGTGTGTGTGTGTGTGTATTAACTGGTTGTTTAGTCGTGTAGGGCATAAGGGATGTTCTGTGTGTGTGTGTGTGTGTGTGTGTGTGTGTGTGTGTGTGTGTGTGTAAAAACTTGTTTATTGTACATAGAATATTTGTACACGCTGTGTGTGTTATTTTGTTATTTAGTATGTGTAAGACGTTCTGTGTGTGTGTGTGTGTGTGTGTGTGCTCACAGCTCAGTGACGTCTTTAGGGATGCCCCTGGGTAGTGTGTTAAGTCCTTTATTACTGCAGCGCACCACCGTGTCCAGACACGAGCACTCTGAGGGACAGCGAGCCGACAGGGAGCAGCTATTCTCATCATCACCTGTACACACACACACACACACACACACCTCAGCAATGTGTACTTAGTACTATATATATATGTATTGGCACCCTTCTGTTTCATCCACCAATGTATTACAACTATTATTTATGTGAGAAAACTGAGAGTATTATACACGCACACACACACACACACACACACACACGCCCAGAGAGAGCTGTTACAGCTCGTACCATCCTCACACGCGAAGTCCTGCACGGCCACGTCCTGAATCGGGATCTCTTTCAGAAAGTACGGCTTCAGGCAGCGAGGGTTTCCCGTGACGATGCGTTTCTTCCGTAGCCACTCCCCCAACCAGGCCATGTGACAGTTACAGTCAAACGGGTTGGCCAGCAAGTTCCTGAGAGGCGGAGTCAAAAATAAATTCATTAAACAGAAAAATATGCTGGTTTTTTTTGTTTTCAGACAGAAACGCACATGTGTGTGTGTGTGTGTGTGTGTGTGAGTGTTTATACTTACAGTGTGGAGAGGGAGTGAAGTGTATCGAAGGCTCCCCGGGTGATGGAGGTGATCAGGTTATCGTAGAGAGAGAGCAGCCGCACTGAACTCAGGCCGGTGAAGCTGCTGTTACTCACACAGCTGATCTTGTTACTGCGCAGCATCCTACACACACACACACACACACACACACACACACACACACACACACACGCTAATCAGAGTCGCGCAGTGACCTTATCACTGATAATTTATTATTCTGACATTTACTAATGACTCCAGTGAGTCAGGTGTGTGTGTGTGTGTGTGTGTGTGTAAAACCCACAGTGTGCGCAGACCCGAGAGACCCTTCAGCATGCCATAGTGAACACTCTCCAAGCGGTTGCTGGTCAGTATGAGCTCGTTCACTCCACTCGCTCCCTCAAAAGTGCCCTCCTCGATATCACTGATCTTATTATTACTGAAGTTACTGTACAGAGAGAGAGAGAGAGACAAGATTGACAGAGTGAGACAGGGATATCGTGATAAGGACAGACAGATTGAAACAGCGAGTAAGACAGGTTGAATTAAAGTGAGATAGACAGACAAAGTGAGACAGAGAGACAGATAGGGAGAAAGACACAGAGAGAAACATGTAAAAGACAAGGAGTGTGAAAGAGACAAGCTCGGTAAGACAGAGTGAGACAGGGAGTAGGATGGCAAGATGAAGACAGACACATAAGACAATGAGACAAGGATATGGTGTTGAAGACGGACGGTGAAGGGGAGACAGGCTGAAAAAGAATGATACAGAGACAGAGTCGAACCGTAATACAGACTGGGACTAGATAAAAAGTGGGACAGAGACCGAGAGAGACAGAGCAAGGCAGCGAGAAAGCATAAAACATGTCACAGAGTGAGCGCGAGACAGGGAGACAGAGAGAGAAAGATAGCACAGGACAGAGGAACCAGTCAAAGAGTAAGAGACAATTGTAAGTGTGGGACGGTGAGACAAATAGAAACAGTGATATAGCATGAATGAAACAGAGCAGCAGGGAGACCAGTGTTGGACAAGTGCGTGTGAAACAGAGCGAGACAGGAAGAAAGCATGAGACAAGAGACAGGGTGAAAACGTTAAACTTAGTGAGACAAGAGAGACGAGATAAAGACGGAAACAGAGAGATAGGAAACAGAGTAAGAGAGTAAGACAGAGTCAGTCCGTGAGACAGAGACATAGTGAGACAATAAGAAAGAGCAAGACCATGAAGAAGCATGAAAAATGTGACAGAGAGACAGGTAATAGCATGGGACAGTACGACAGAGAGATACGGTGAGACAGAGCGAGACATTAATGGAGAAAAAGAAAGCGAAAGCGAGACATGGGTCAGTGAAAGAGGCAATACAAGGAGACAGACGGGGAGAAAAAGAGATAAAAAGCCTGGAATGTGGAGAGACACAGAACGAGAGACAGGGGTAGAAAGACAGAGACGGAGACACTCACATCTTGCGCAGTTGTGGGAGTTTCTTGAACACGCCCGTCGCCTCCAACACGGAGAACTCATTATTGTTCAAACGTCTGTAGGAGAAAGACGCAGGTATTAACTGTGTGTGTGTGTGTGTGTGTGTGTGTGTGTGTGTGTGTGAGAGCGAGACCCCTTACAGCTCTGCAGTGTATTGTGGGATGCTGTCGGGGATCTTGGTGAGTTTTTGTCCGGAACAGTCGACGGTTGTCCCCTCACAGCGACACTTCTCAGGACACACCAGATCGGCAAAGCAGCTCCCACTCAGCTTAGTGCGGTAATCCTCCGTACCTACACACACACACGCACACACACACACACACACACACACACACACACACAGAGACAGGGTCAGCCTTTTCAGGTTATATCTGTCCTTAATTGAATTCTGGCATAATTAGTTAACTGTCCGTGGCCACGCCCCCAAATCAAAGGTGAATGTCGTACCCCTAAGGATTCAGCTAGACTTAGCATCGACAAATACCCCGTCTGTCTCATCTGCATGCGATGTCACAGACTAGACAGACAGACAGACAGACAGACAGACAGACGAAGAGACAGGAAGTGATGCAGGCTGTTGGAAAGAAACACGAGGTGAGAGGTTAAAGGTTTAATTAAAGGTTAATTAAAAAAGGTTTAATTAGCCAGAGGAAACTCCTTTATCACCACGGCAACAAACAATCACTGTTAATAAAGGACACAAAAACATGACAAAACACACACACACACA